>NC_134355.1:640521960-640816153 GCF_048569485.1 Anomaloglossus baeobatrachus | reverse complement strand
ATCTGCTCGTGCCGATTAACCCCTTATATGGCGCTGTCAATACATGACAGCGCCATTATAAGCGCAATCGCGGTAAAGTTTTTACTTACCGCCGAAACCGGAAGTCACGTGACGCGATCACGTGACTCCCGATAGTTGTCATGGTAGTACAGGGTCATGTGATGACTCCTGTACTACACATGAATTGGTTTCACTTTCGCTGTGCCCGGGGCACAGCAAAAGAGAAAGACAGCGTATCTGCTGTTTACAGCCTTCCAGCTGTGATCAGCAGATACTGCAGAGCGATCGGAATGCTGATCGCAATAGCCCCCTAGGGGGACTAGTAAAATAAAAAAAAAAAGTAAAAAAATAAGTTTTAAAAAATTAAAAAAAAACAAAAAAACCTAAAAGTTCAAATCACCCCCCATTCGCCCCATTGAAAATTAAAGGGTTAAAAAAATAAAAAATATACACACATTTGGTATCGCCGCGTTCAGAAACGCCCGATCTATCAAAATATAAAATCAATTAATCTGATCAGTAAACGGCGTAGCGGCAAAAAAATTCCAAACGCCAAAACGACGTTTTTTTGTCGCCACAACTTTTGCGCAAAATGCAATAAGAGGCGATCAAAACGTAGCATCTGCGCAAAAATGGTACCGTTAAAAACGTCAGCTCGAGACGCAAAAAATAAGCCGTCATTGAGCCTAAGATCCCGAAAAATGAGAACGCTACGGGTCACGGAATATGGCGTAAAACGTGCGCCACTTTTTTCGGACAAACTTCCGATTTTTTTTTAACCCCTTATATAAAAGTAAACCTATACATGTTTGGTGTCTACGAACTCGCACTGACCTGAGGCATCACACCCACACATCAGTTTTACCATATAGTGAACACAGTGAATAAAATATCTCAAAAACCATAGTGCTATCGCACTTTTTTTGCAATTTTTCAGCATTTGGAATTTTTTTGCCATTTTCTAGTACACAATATGGTAAAACTGATGGTTTCATTTAAAAGTACAGCTCGTTCCGCAAAAAATGAGCCCTCACATGACCATATTGACTGAAAAATAAAAAAGTTACGTCTCTCAGAAAAAGAATGGCGAAAAAAAAAAACGGAAAGCGAAAAATCGGCCGGTCGTGAAAGGGTTAAATTTTTACCTGTGGATTTTACACATCTAATGCAAGGCTATGGGGTAAATGTGCACAGAAGGGCAGGAGATTTCTATAAATCCCATCCACTTTGCTGGAATATAAAGGCCATGTGCGCACGTTGAGTATTTGGTGAGGTTTTTACCTCAGTATCTGTGAGGCCATGTGCGCACGTTGCGTTTTTCTTCTGCGTTTTGGCTGCATTTACAACTGCACTGTGTCATTGACAAAATGCATGTGTTCTGCTTCCCCAGCAAAGTCTATGAGAATCATGCAAAATCCGTGCGCACGATGCTTGTTTGAAACGCAACATTTTGATTGTCAAAAATTTGACAGTCTCTGGGTTTAGAAAAACAGCGTGTCACTACTTTTGTCCGTTTTGGCTGCGTTCTACAACCATTGAAATCAATGAGTTGTAGAAAAACACTGCCAAAATGTGAAGCAGTGCGTTTGCACTGCATTATTATTGCGATCCACATGTTTTTTTTTACATAATTAACGCAGGTCTTTCGGTCTCTCTCTATGTCTCTGTCTCTCTCTCTGTCTGTCGGTCTATCCCTCCCACCCCCTCTCTCATACTCACTGATCCACGATCACCGGCGCGGCGCTGCACGGCGTTCACACTGTGGCGGCTTCTCCTCTTTTGAAAATGCCGGCCGCTCATTAATCCATCTCGTATTCCCTGCTTCCCCCGACCACCGGCGCCTATGATTGGTTGCAGTCAGACACGCCCCCACGCTGAGTGACAGCTGTCTCACTGCAAATAATCACAGCCACCAGTGAGCGTGTCTATATGGAGCAGTAAAATAAAAAAAAAAAACGACCTGTGGTTCCCCCTTAATTTGGATACTAGCCAGGGTAAAGCCACATGGCTGAAGGCTGGTATTCTCAGGAGGGGGGAGCCCCACATTTTGGGGAGCCCCCCAGCCTAACAATATCAGCCAGCAGCCGCCCGGAATAGCCGCATCCATTAGATGCGACAGTCCCGGGACTGTACCCGGCTCATCTCGAATTGCCCTGGTGCAGTAGCAAACGGGGTAATAAGGAGTTAATGGCAGCAGCCCATAGCTGCCACTAAGTCATAGGTTAATCATGGCAGGTGTCACCCCAAGATACCTTCCATGATTAATCTGTAAGTTAAAGAAAAAAACACACATCCAAAAAATCCTTTATTTGTAATGGATGACAAAACATCCTCTTTCACCACTTTATTAACCCCTCAAAAACACCTCCAGGTCCAACGTAATCCATGCAAGGTACCACGACGCTTCCAGCTCTGCTACATCGGAAGCTGACAGGAGCGGCAGTAGAACACCGCCGCTCCTGTGAGCTCCATGCAGCAACTGAAGTGAGCTTCGCGATCAGCTGTGCTGTCACTGAGGTTACTCGCGGCCACCGCTCTCAGGTGGAGGACAGCAGCTGTGGCCGCGAGTAACCTGAGTGAAAGCCCAGCTGATCGCGCGGCTCACTTCAGTCACTCAGGGGATTTGCGATCACAGGTGATTCCTTCACGTGTGAATGCAAATCAAGCCGCGGCATACCCACAGAGCCGCGTGATCACAATGAAGTCGGGTGAAGTTCATCCGAGTTCATTCTGATCGCGCGGCACTGTCTCGCAGCCAGCCATGTGCTCTTTTTGACAGTGCGGTCCCACTCGGCTCAGCTTTAAGTCTATGGGGATGCTGCAGAGCCGAGTGGGACCACACTGTCAAAAATGTACGTTCTGGATGCTTTTCCCACCCTGTCTATGGCAGAGAAAGCATCCAGCACGCATGAATTCTCCAGGAATGTGCGCACGTTGCGTTCTGCCGAATGCGTCTCAGAACGCACCTTTTCGGCCGTGTTCTGAGACGCACATGCAGTGACTTACACGCTGCGGAATAGAACGCAACGTGCGCACATGGCCTTACTCTGCATCTTAAAGATTCAGTGAAAACACACAGTATCAAAATCTGCAGGAATTCTGCAGTGTACAGAAAAAAACACGGCAAAATATAACTTAAACCCGGAGCATTCTTAACGTTTGTAATCATTGTTTTTAAAAAATTTTTCTTTTGGCGGTAATTTTTCTGTACTATATTCACATGTGGTGGAAAACGTCATGCACAGATTTTACCTCACCGCATCAGACCCGCAACACACATCCGTTTAATTTGTACGTGTGCGGTACGTATTTGCACGTACCGGAGACACGTACACACGGAGACCCATGTTGTTCTATGGTAGATGGCACACACACGTAAAATCACACGGAATGTGTGTCCGTGAGGTAAGTACGTGTGTGCGCTTTTCTACACGGACAACATGTCTGTTTTTGACCGGCTGCACGCAGGCACAGACCCGCTTTAGTTTATGGGTCCGTGCCTGCACGTACCGCACACGTAGTATGTCCGTGTTCAGCACGTTTCGTGCGTGTGCGGTTTTACACTAGCGATCTTATATATATATTTTTTTTTTTTTTTTTAATTAAATTCAGTATACTTACCTTTTTTTCTGCTGTTCTCAGTCATACTTACATTGGCGCTCGGTTTTTTTCTTCCCCCGGCTCATACTTACTAATCCCCGATCACCAGCGCGGCGAGGAACAGCTGTGCAGAGAATACGCGGCAACAATTACTTTGAATATGCCGGCCGCTCATTAATCAATCTCGTATTCCCTGCGTTCCCCACCCACAAATGCCTGTGATTGGTTGCAGTCACACACACCCACCACGCTGAGTGACAGCTGTCTCACTGCAACCAATCACAGCAGCCGGTGGGCGGGTCTATACTGTGCAGTAAAATTAAATAATTTAAAAAAACAGGCGTGCGGTTCCCCCCAATTTTAATACCAGCCAGATAAAGCCATACGGCTGAAAGCTGGTATTCTCAGGATGGGGAGCCCCACGTTATGGGGAGCCCCCCAGCGTAACAATATCAGTCAGCAGCCGCCCAGAATTGCCGCATACATTATATGCGACAGTTCTGGGACTGTACCCGGCTCTTCCCGATTTGCCCTGGTGCGTTGGCAAATAGGGGTAATAAGGAGTTATTGGCAGCCCATAGCTGCCACTAAATCCTAGATTAATCATGTCAGGCGTCTCCCCGAGATACCTCCCATGATTAATCTGTAAATTACAGTAAATAAACACACCCCCCCCCGAAAAATCCTTTATTACAAATAAAAAACACAAACATATACCCTGGTTTACCACTTTAATAAGCCCGAAAAAGCTCTCCATGTCTGGCGTAATCCACGGACCTCCAGCGTCGCATCCAGCTCTGCTGCATGGAGGTGACCGGAGCTGCAGAGGACACCGCCGCTCCTGTCACCTCCACGCAGCTAATAAAGGGAATAGCGCGATCAGCTGAGCTGTCACTGAGGTTACTCGCGACCAACGCTGAATACAGCTGATCGCGCTATTCCCTTCATTAGCTGCGTGGAGCTGACAGGAGCGGCGGTGTCTTCTGCAGCTCCGGTCACCTTCATGCAGCACAGCTGGAAGCGACGCTGGACCATCCTGGATTACGCCGGACATGGAGGGCTTTTTCGGGCTTATTAAAGTGGTAAACCAGGGTATATGTTTGTGTTTTTTATTTCTAATAAAGGATTTTTCGTGTGTGTTTATTTACTGTAATTTACAGATTAATCATGGAAGGAATCTCGGGGAGACGCCTGACATGATTAATCTAGGATTTAGTGGCAGCTATGGGCTGCCAAAACTCCTTATTACCCCGATTTGCCAACGCACCAGGGCAAATCGGGAAGAGCCGGGTACAGTCCCAGAACTGTCGCATCTAATGTATGCGACAATTCTGGGCGGCTGCTGACTGATATTGTTAGGCTGGGGGGCTCCCCATAACGTGGGGCTCCCCATCCTGAGAATACCAGCCTGCAGCCGTATGGCTTTATCTGGCTGGTATTAAAATTGGGGGGGACCGCACGCCGTTTTTTTAATTATTTAATTATTTATTTCACTGCACAGTATAGACCCGCCCACCGGCTGCTGTGATTGGGTGCAGTGAGACAGCTGTCACTCAGCGTGGGGGGCGTGTCTCACTGCAACCAATCACAGGCGTCTGTGGGTGGGGAAAGCAGGGAATACGAGATTGAGTAATGAGCGGCCGGCATATTCAAAGTAATTGTTGCCGCGTATTCTCTGCACAGCTGTTCCTCGCCGCGCTGGTGATCGGGGAGCGGTAAGTATGAGAGAGGGCTGCTCACTTCAGTCACTCGGGGGATTAGCGGTCACTGGTGAATCCTTCACAGGTGACCGCTAATCAGTACGCGGCACACAGACAGAGCCGCGGCATGACAATGAAGTTGGGTGAAGTTCACCCGAGTTCATTCTCATCGCGCAACTCTGTCTGCTGTCAGCCGACATGTATCAAAGACATTGTGCAACACACAAACGGACATTCCACACGGACATTCCACACGGACATTCCACACGGACATTCCACACGGACATTCCACACGGACATTCCACACGGACATTCCACACGGACATTCCACACGGACATTCCACACGGACATTCCACACGGACATTCCACGTACACATACACGGGCATTTTACACACAAACGCGGACATTTTACACGTACACACGGCTCGCATACGCCATCACACGGATGCCATACGTACCGGAGAAACGCCCCAAAAAAACGGAACACGGACCCGAAAAACGGACCGTGTCACACGGACGTTTTTTTTGCAGAAGTGTGTTTTAGGCCTCACACAGGGCGAAATCCATGTTGAAAATCTGCAGCAAATCCTCAGTGTGTAAACATGGAGAAATGATAGATTTTGTTTTTAATTCCTCGATACACGAATGCTGTATGTATTTTTTTTTTTTCTTTATCCTTGCTTGATATCCTTAAACACTTTAAATAAAAAAAAAACTTTAAAAAAGGAGAAAACCCTACTTTACAGATGTAAAAAAAACAAAAAAAAAAAACATTAAAATAAAATGCGTATAATGGAAAGCTATCAGAAAATGACCTCTTTAAATCAGGGTGTTTTTTTTTTTTTTTTTTAAATGCAATTGTTTTTTTTTTTTCTTATTTGGAAGTGTTTTTTTCTAATCACAAACTGGATTAAAATACAATCTAGATGTTTTCTTAGACTTCGGATTTTTTTTTTTTTTTTTTAAGAAATTCACATGTTTATTACAATCTAACGAGCATGTGCAAGGTTCATAGTAAAGTAGTAAAGGGAGGGGGAATAGGTGAGCTGTGACATCACCTATTGTGAATGGTGGATCCGGTGTTATGTACTATATATGGATGTCTTATCAGTCATTTTACAGGAGGAGGAGGGGGTGAGCTGTGACATCACCTACTGTGAATGGTGGATCATGTTATGTACTGTATAAAGGTGTGATCAGTCATTTTACAGGAGGAGGAGGTGAGCTTTGACATCACCTATTATGAATGGTAGATGCGGTGTTATGTATTGTATATGGAGGTCTTATCAGTAATTTTACAGGAGGGGGTGAGCTGTGACATCACCAATTGTGAATGGTGGATCCGGTGTTATGTACTGTATATAAAGGTGTGAGCAGTCATTTTACAGGAGGAGGAGGGGGTGACCTGTGACATCACCTATTGTGAATGGTGGGTGTTATTCATTATACAGGAGGAGGAGGGGGTGAGCTGTGACATCACCTATTGTGAATGGTGGATCCGGTGCTATGTACTGTATATGGAGGTGTGATCAGTAGAGATGAGTGAACCTGAGGTTTGGTGTTCGTAAAAAACAGACTTTACAAAATTTGAACTGGTTAAATAAAAAAAAGTCAGCCATGCCGTGCGTGCGAGGATTTCCTGCCAACCCCGCTTTTTGGTGCAGAGATATCTACAGTATAAAAACCAAACTGCGCCTTAACACTCCCTAAAGCTACGTTCACATGCACGGTTTGGGGTTTTTTTTCTTCTGGTATGAGCCCACGCTGAATTTTTGTACCAAAATTGCACCTTGTGGTAGAAAAACACATGCGTTGTTTTGGTCCGTTTTTGTGCCATGTGTTGTGTTTTGGTTTTTTTTTTTTTTTTGGGTGAAATCAAAGGCTGGAAGGGCTGAAAAGCATAAGGCTATGTGCGCACGTGTGCGTAATTCATGCGTCCTGCGTCCCCTGCACAGTCTATGGAGATTGTGCAGGGGCCATGCGCACGTGGCGTCTTAGAGCGCAGCGCTTCGGCTGCTGCCCGAAGCGCTGCGTTCAAGAAGTGACATGTCACTTCTTCCGTGCGCTTTGCCGGCAGCTCCTGCTCTGTCTATGGCAGGAGCTGCAGGCAGAGCGCACGTTCTCACCGGCACCATGCGCTTCAGAACGGAGCTTTTCAGCTGCGCTCTGAAGCGCACCTTTTAGGTGCCGTGCAGAGCGCACACGTGCGCACATAGCTTAAGAAAAAAAGACGGCTGCAGAGTTTTTTCTGCATCCAAAACTGCAAAAAATAAGCAGCATGTGCACAACACTTCAGAATGGTCATTGACTTTGCTGGCATAAGCATAGACATGCAGATTTGTGCACGTGGCCTTACAGATACCGAGTACTGATGGGCAGACTTGCAGATACCTGGGATCGGTGGGTCCAACTGGGTTTAATAAAAAAAAAAAAAACTTCCAGTCCAGAATTGATCCTGGATACCTGGCCAGACACCAGTCCCCATATAAGTCTATGGGGACCAGAATCCGGCGCTTTCAAATGGCGGTAGAGAGGATAGGGGAATTGGAGCTAGTGCTTTATATTTACCAATCTCCAGCATGCCTCAAACACTACTTCTAGGTCCGCTCATTAACCTCATACATATTCACTGCTTCCCCCGCCCACCAGCAGTTCTCACATCTGATTGGTTGCAGTCAGACCAGACTGTGTCCTAACCGTGAGTGGCAGCGTATGTGACTGCAACCAATTAGAGGCGCTATCTGCGCTGACTATAGTGTAAAAATAAATTTTAAAAAATTGCCAGAAGGTCGCCCGCTATTGATACCAGCACAGATAAAGCCTACGGTTACAGGCTGCAGCCCCCCAGCCATGCGCTTATCTTGGCTGTGTATCAAAATGAGGAAAACCGCATTTAGCTTTTTTTTTTTTTTTTTTTTTTTTTTTTAAAAAAAAAAAACGGCATGTGGTCCCCTCCCCAATTTTGATACCCAGCCATGAAAAAGACAACAGCAGGGGGCTGGTATTCTCAGGCTGGGGAGACCCATACTTATTGTGCCCCCTCCAGCCTAAGTATAGCAGCCCGCAGCCACTCAGGATTGTTGCATCCATTACACCTATGCAAGTCTATGGGTGCGAGAGAAACATCAGTCTGCCCTCGGATGTCATCCAAGTACAGTGCGATATATGCAAAGTCTGACAATGGAGATGGGAAGATCTCTCCCTTTTGAAGCTGTGAACCAATCGCAAGATCGGATCTCAGTTGCTTGACATTTGCTTGCAACAGAGCCTGAGTCGGGGGTACGTAGCATATCGCATCCGATGCTCTCACGCTAATGTGACTCGAGCCTAATAAGGGGTTAATTATAGCTCACAGCTGCCATTAAGTCCTAGATTAGTGATGGGGAGGGTCTATGAGACCCCCCAATACTAATATGGTAGTAAAAAGAAATAAACACAAACACCGCAAAAATCCTTTATCTGAAATAAAATACAAAAAAACCCACCCTCTTTCACCAATTTAATAACCCCCAAAAGCACCCACGTCTGACGTAATCCACACGAGATCCAATGACTATTCCAGCTCTGCTACATTACTAAAGGCACAGCATGCGGGCATAGAACATGGCCACCCGCTGTGGGCTTCAGGCAGAGACTGAGCCGAGCGGTGACATCACTCAATTTGCTGTCACAGCTGGAGGTTCCCACGATCCTCCACCTGTGATCGCAGGTTATTGCTCGCAGTCGTCCTGTTGTGAGTAATCGTTGTTGCCTCTTTGGTCACTTTTATGTCATCTTGGCTCTTTGGCGTTTGGGATGGACTTTTTTTTTTTAATATATATAATCTTTGTTGACTTCTTCCATTCCGGAGCAACGAACCAAATAATGAAATTAAAGAATCTGGGAAAATTGATGCGATCCCTGGTGGATGAAGGGCCCTGCAGGGTAACGTCTGACCAGCATATAGCTCTTAATAGAGTACAGGTTGCAGAACTGCTCCTCCCATCGTGCTGGCAGACTGTCTGGGCATGCTGGGGGTTGTAGTTTTCCAAGCGGTTAGAGACCATGGCTCTGAAGAGACACTGTTGCATTTTTTTTTTTTTTTTCCTCCAAAGAGGCAGCTCCGTGAAAACTGCTCACACGGATAATGGTATCGTAGTGCTGCGTGTGAAAGGCTCATGCAAGAAACCATTGTAAGGGGCTTTGCACACACGAGGATAGAACGGCCCCCTCATTGTAAAGAGGAGTCGCAGGAGCTGTGCCTTCCCCTGTAGGCGGGAGTCCACCATTACGTCTATGGAGGAGCCATAAATCTGGTTGATCTCGAGAGAGATTTATTTATTTTTTAACTTTAAGATTGGGATCATCATCTTTGCATAAACTGCAATTAAGTTTTGCTCCATTTACCACCTAGGGTTTTTTTTTTTTGTTTTTTTTATTGGTAGATCTGATCATTATTACTCACGTTTAATGTTCCGTATACATTGGGGTAATTCACACTGTCAGGAATTGCATAAATAGCCGAGACAATACGGTATGTATATTACCATGTGCACCACTACAAATTTTACAGTCCCTGACAGCAGTAATGTTCCCTATCCTTTGCTCTCAAGGACGATAAACCTCATCTAGTGACGTCTGATGCAGTTTATGCCCCGTGTTCACATTTGGGCTCATACATATGAAGGGTTGGATAATAATGAGTCTATCTTAAAGGGCAGCGCACCACTCCCCTGCCTCCTGCTTGCTGCAGGGCGACCTACTTCTGCTTGGCGGACAGTTTGGATCAGTAGCATCGTAACACCGCTGGCCCGAACTGTGCGTTCCCCAGTGCTCCTGAATGGGGCAACATCAAAGGAGCGCACAACACTGAAGATAACAGTGCACAGCAGCAATCCAGAGACATGTAATGACTGACAGTCTCTCATAATCATACACAATTCTGCTGTAAGACCGGGGCTGATGCAGATCAGTGGGGCTGAACTTTTTCACTACAGCAGTTTTCGTCTAATTGCTGGCCGTTATGGTGCAGAGCTGTGCCCGATTATAACTAACACAGTACAGCAGAAGTCAACTTTGTCTCATTACAAACATTTGCAGTTCTCCTCTCCTAGTGCTTCATATTACACCTCGCAGGCAGCGGGGGATGGGAGGCGGCAGTATAGCAGAGCTCTGTGAGACGATAACTGCAAATGTGTTTGTAACAAGACAGTTTGCTTCTGCTGTACTGTGTTTTGATTTCATTGCAGAGCTGACTGTCAGTCATTACATGTCTCACACTGGTAACGCCTCCTTTTAGTTATAATAAGCTCCGGAGGCAGATTCTCAGGGAGATCTATGTCCGGCCTCGTGGATCTTAATGAATCATTTACATATTAAGTAAAACGTGGATTTCTCGGGAATAAGGCTATGTGCGCACGTAGCGTTTCTCTGCAGAAATTTCTGCAGCGATTTTGAACAGAACACATGCGCTTCAAATCGCTGCATAAAGAGTCCGTAATGAAAAAAAAAAATCCGATTTCATGCGCTCTGAGTGCAGCCCCTGCCATAGACAGAGTGGGGGCTGCATGCAAAGCGCAGGAAAGAAGTGACATGTCACTTCTTAGAACGCGCACTTCGGGCAGCAGCCAAAGCACTGTGCTCTAATACGCCACGTGCGCACGGCCCCTGCACAATCTCCATAGACTGTGCTGGGGACACAGGACGCATGCAGTTACGCTGCGGTGCAGATCACAGCGTAAATGCATGTAAATACGCAACGTGCGCACACAGCCTTAGAGATCGGATCGCAGATATCAAGGAATCCTTCCAGATTCTCCCTTTCTCCTGCGGCCATGGAGCATAGGACACCAGGACTCCTTGCGTTTTTTAGTCCTTGCTGTCCGTTCCTGGGTGTTTCTTGCGCGGTGCAGTTGTGTAACGTGAGGTTACCTGTGTCAGCTCTTTTTCTGGCGGTCACACGTCCTGCGTCACTTCCTCGCCATCTGGTGGCAGCCGGTGCCGGCTATAAAGCAGATCTGAGAGGTTGTAATCCCTCGGATTCGGGGTGTAAACTATTTTTCACTCTCGCTTGTGTAGCCCAAAAGTAAGAGCTGGTTAAAACAAAGAACTTTAACTTTCCAAGTGTCACCCCCCCCCCCCCCCCCCCCACTTCCCATTATTAACTTAGCCCCCTCCTCAAAGTATATCATGGCCATGACCTAATTACCTTTTTCCCTTCTTGTGGTTACTTTGCTGATGCGCTCACATCCTGGCACACTTAGTCATTTGCCAAGCTGCGCTGCAGTGTAAAGCAGAGTCGGCTGCTGTTCTGGTGGATTTTTAGCAGTCTGTGTCCCTACTAGCGCCAGGCAAGAAAATTTTTGAGATAATTTATTAGAATTGGTATCTGATACGCCAGTCTTGATAAAACAAAAAAAAAAAAAAAAAAATCCGCTGTGCCAAGTTCAGTGACATTACGAGGTCCAGGTGATTGGTGTGCACACTTTGTATTTGTTTAATGATTGGGCATAAAACGCCCTAAACATCCCCGTGGGGCTGGGTCCTGAGACCCCCCGTGGTCGGCACGGGGCGGACTCGTGCGCTGTCCCCCGTGGTCGGCACGGGGCGGACTCGTGCGCTGTCCCCCGTGGTCGGCACGGGGCGGACTCGTGCGCTGTCCCCCGTGGTCGGCACGGGGCGGACTCGTGCGCTGTCCCCCGTGGTCGGCACGGGGCGGACTCGTGCGCTGTCCCCCGTGGTCGGCACGGGGCGGACTCGTGCGCTGTCCCCCGTGGTCGGCACGGGGCGGACTCGTGCGCTGTCCCCCGTGGTCGGCACGGGGCGGACTCGTGCGCTGTCCCCCGTGGTCGGCACAGTGTGTACAGAGTGCTTGTGCTTGGTGTGAACAGTCATTTTATGCTGACAGTCCTTTCTTTGAGACTTTTTCTAATTATTTTTTCCTATACATGATTAAGGGTAGCTAACAGCATGTAGAGATGGACCATAGAGCGTTATGTAGCAGAGTGTAGTGTGCATGATCTGTGCAGAGAAGGGGAGGAGGGGAGCTGTGACATCACCTTTTGGGAATGGTGGATCTGGTGGTGTGGCCCCCCATCCCACACTAGGGCTGGATAGTGCGGTGGATGTGGGCTATTCCTGGTGGTTGTGGTCACAGCCTTTCCTCCGGGATTGTAGACTTTTCTATTCTCCCCTCACCACAGCAGTGTTTTATACCAGGTGAATCCAAACAAGCCGGACTGATTGGGTCATTTAATGAAACAAATCATTGAGCTGCAGACGCCTTTTCTCTGCTTGTGCTGATGAACGGACGGTGTAGTCCACAGCTCGGGGCCTGTCCGGACGGTGGTCGCAGCACACGGCACACTGCGGGCTGTGAGCAGGAGGGCTGGCATGGGACTGCAGACAGGAGGCCTGTGCCAGGCGCTGGTGGATAATGTGCATGGAGGGCGCGTCTTAGAAAGCAGCTCGGAGACGTCGCTTTGTTTCTGTCAGACCAGGACCAAAAATAGCAAGTCACCGATTCCCGGGGGTGACAATGTCATCCCAGCCGCAGGGCTCAGCGCGGCCACAGCCAGGCACCTGTGTGCTCACCATACCTGCTGCTGCAGGCGCCATTGTGTAATGACCGTGTTATAATCTGTGTACACAAGGGAGACCTCGGGGTTATTCCATAAAGAATATTTATCATCTTCTTACAGCATAGTATAACCACTGGGACCCTCACCCATCCCACTCCCCTGCCCCCCAGGTATGGGGACCTACAGGACAGTCACCCATCCCCTGGGACCCTCACCCATGCAACTCCTCCCTAGGTATGGGAACCCATAGGACCCCCCCCCCATCCCCCCCAGGAATTGGCACGCTCACCCATACCCCCACCTCCCCGGGTATTGGGACTCTCGCCCTTACCCCCCTCCCCCCCAGGGATTGGGACACTCTCACATCCCCCTCCCCAATGCAATCAATAATCATTTATTAAAATTTTCAGCCGTTATTGAGAGATTAATACTTTTCTTTTTTTTAATTTATAAATTTTGTTTACATCTTGTTGCCTTGGAGACCGACCTGTGCAGTTCTAACAAGCTCTATGGAGCTTGTAAACCCAGCGCTGAAGCTGGGCAGGATTGCTGGGGCACGCTGTTACATTCTAATCGTGGCCAGCTTTAGCGCAGTGCTTGGACGCAGCGGTGCTCTGTCTCCTAGGCAACGAGCTGTAAACAGAAGGAAAGTAATATCTCAAATACAGACGAAAACTTTAATAAAAATCAGTAAATTGCAAAAGAGCCTGTTTTTATAAGCGGTATCTGACAATGCCCATTGATTGAAGTTGGGAATACACCTTAAAATTAAAATCACCTGCTTACATTAATGGCAACAGATTTCCCAGTTAAATGAGGTGGTTTTGTTGTTTCTTGCTGCTTTTTTTTTTTTTTTCTTGCATAAATCGGTCCTCTAATTTTTATTTTGTTTGCTCCTGTAGGTGCCTATGTGGAATGAACATCCCATGCGCCGTAGGCATGAATGAAGTGGCTTGGCAAGAGAGCAGAGGAATAATGCATGCGAGCAATGGGCAGGAGGCGCTGGGGGTCGGGATCCCCTCTGGAGGAGCAACATCAGGGCCCATTGGAAATCACCCACATGCCATTCCTCCCGGGGCAGCTGGTGTGCAGATGCCTCTGAGCGGCCGCTCTCAGGACGATGCCACGGTGGGATATTTCTTCCAGAGGCAAGCTGGAGAACAGGTGAACGGCTACACAAATAAACACCGCTGGCCAACAGGAGATAGCGTGGAGGCGTCCGTAAGTCTGGTACCTCATTTTTCTACTTTTTGTATAATATGGCTCTACATTTGTTAAAGAGGTTTTCCACGACTAGTGGAGGAGGACACACATCACCCCACGATCCGCTCCAGTGGTTGCCAGATATACTGGTGTAAAGGGGCACATTGCGGCTCCGTTCTGTTTGGTGGCCATTGTCGAACTTTACAGCTCAGCTCCTATTCTGTGGATCCTGGGGTTACGTATATACCTTTTTAAATTGATACTGGTTACCTGTCCTAATATCAAAGTAGTGGACAACCCCTTTAAGACCCTGTTTCCACTGGATCTTGAGAAATCTGTCTCTCTTATGGAGTTGGTCACCCCCAAAAGTCAGTGTCTGAGGCTGTAACATTGTGTTGAGCCAAACTTGTGCCTTCGCCAAAAATCCAACACAGCTGTTTTTAGTTTTTACCTGTCATCCGCTCCGAGCAGGATTCTCCAGGAGGAGCGATTATCTGTATACCTCCGTCCCTGCCGGTCTCTACAAGGAGGAATATTACCTGCTATATGTCAAGTCAGATTTGTGGCTGCAGGGAGTAGTAGCTTCACATCCGGCCTTGGCAAGCGAATGCACCGCTGAAATAAGACATGGCCATACTAAGCGCTAGGGGACTGTGGTGGACGTTAAATGGTAGTAAGAGCAGGATAGTTATACATAGTGTTTACTGGAGGATCACACTACAATTAGACTCTCCTCCGGGCCCACTTATTAAGCTTCATGAATATTCACTGCTTCCCCCGCCCACTCCTTTGGGCCAGTGTCTGTGATTGGTTGCGGACTGGTATTCATATCCCCCTCACTGTGTCCGCATTTGTGGATGTGTACTGCCCTGCGCTCGGCTGCAGCCGAGCCACTTGGGTCCGGGCTCGTTTGGTGGGTGGCTTGAGCGCCTCCGGACCCGGGGGTCACGTCGCTCTGCAAAGGGTTGCTGGCGATCTCGATGGGGGTGGTTAGGTAGGTGTACGGCCGGAGCCGTGTTTGAGTTTGTGACGCCACCCACGGGACGTGGTGAAGGTGTAGACACCACCGCTGCAGTTACGGGGCACCCGGGGGAGATGGTCGTGCAGAAAGATGTTAACTCCTCCGTGGGCAGGGATGGTGGCCCTGGGGCCCGCTTGGGGAGAGTGGTAATTGGGCGGTGCACGGCCGGATGCCACTGTTGTACTCACGATTACTGACACACTCAAGTCTCTGATGAACAAAGTTGATGGTGGTCGGTGCCCGAAACCGGCTGCGTCTTGTCCCCCACCCGGGTTGGTGTTCTTGGCCATTCTCCTGCACCTCTTTAAGTTTGTGTAGACTGCCTATGCCTTAGCAGCGGGAGTCCGCTCCCCGGCTGTGTATGTACCAGTGGAGTCCGTTTGCCCGCAGACGCTGGCCCGTGGGATCTCTCTGCCTGTGCGGTGGCTTTCTATCCCCCTCGGTGGGCTGTTGCCTTCTTTCGGGTCTTGGAATGGGAAAGGACCTAAGGTCCAGACCTCAATCAGTGAATTCGACGTGGTCCAGTGTCTTCCGGGCCTCGTTCTGGGTCTGAGTACCCCCCCCCCTTGTGCTCCGGTTTCCAGTCGGTTCCCCGGTGGGCCACTACCCTGTCCCGGTCCCTTACGGTTCCACCTGGCCGTCTTCCCGGATCCTGCAGGCTAAGGCCACTGCCTCCTAGTCAAGGTACCAGGGCTACGACCCTGGCACCTGTCAGTTTCCGCTGCAGACCTGTCACCTCAGGCCTGCTGCACACTCCTCCTGTCAACTCCACTTGACTGACTGTGAACTTGAACTCCACTCAACTGAACACTGTTTTCCTGCCTCAGGCCCGCTGGACTCCTCGGTGGGCGTGGCCAACCGCCTGGCTCCACCCCCTGGTGTGATTATCAAGCTCTGAGGGAGGTGACTAGATTTTAGTGTGGTTGCTGCTGTTACCTTTTTAGGGGGACGGGTGTTATGCAAGGGCCTACCTGTGACTACCTGGCTAGTCCAGGGCGTCACAGATGCACACCCCCCTCCTGTGTCTGCATCTCTGATTGGTTGTTGTCAGTTTGCTGTATAGTAGTGTAAAAACAAAAAAATGACGTAGACTCCCGCCATATTTTGATAGCCTGTGTGGGTAAAACTACAGTAGCAGGCTGCAGCCCTGACCTGTGAGCTCTATTGTGGCTGAAGATAGAGGGGGGACAAAAGACTTGGGGGTCCCGTCCGCCATTTGTGATATCCAGCCATGGTAAAACACACAGGTGGGGGCTAATAGGGTGGAACGCGCCATGGATATTGTCTCCCCAGGCCTCAAAATAGCAGCCTTCAACTGCCCAGAATTGTCGCATCCATTGGATACTACAATTCCTGGCTTTATCAAAAATAGCCGTTGCACTCAAGTAGAGGGAAGGAGAGAAAACAGTTGTATATGGTGAACATTGGAATGGGAAAATGCATTACTGCAAAGACATGAAAAATTTGAAAACATCTTTGAGGAAAAAAGTTATTTTGCAAGTAAAATTGGCAAAGTTTACTTGAGCCCAGTTACCACGCCAAGGTATAACTCTCATCTGTGTCCTTATCTAAATTTCTGCTTCTTTTTGTGTCATTCCTGACCTCTTTATAAGGGCTAAAGAAGAACCTGGCTTTACCCGGCTCCTCCCGATTGCCCTGGTGTGGCGTCAATCGAGGTAATATAAGGGATTAATGACAGCTCACAGCTGCCATCAAGCCCTAGATTAGTGATGGGAGGTGTCTGAGACCCCTCCCCTTTACTAATCTTGTAAGTGAAGAGAAATAAAACGCATACACCAAAAAAACCTTTATTTGAAATAAAATACACACCCGATTTTATTATAGTGTGATCTGAATCAGCACAGACCTCCTGACGTCCTGGGGGGGGGATCTGGAAGGTGAATTTACAGCCGTTTATTATGGACATTACAATATGGCAATACGCAGTGTACAGAAATTACTAAGGGGGCATCAACCCTGGCACTGTTCACGATGTGGCTGCCTGTCCTAAGAGTGGAGTACCCCCTTTGATGAATAGGAATTGGGGCGTGCTTTCCATTTCAGGAAGATCCCGCTCGTGTTTACATCCAACTTTTGAAAACAGTCATTCATGTAAACTCTAAAAATTCCCTTCTTTACCTACGGTGTCATGGAAAGTCCCCTGTGATGACACCTTACTACAGCAAAGTGACAATCCCTGCGCAGATCACCGGCACCGGCTGCCCCGCGACCCTCTGGGTCGGGTGAGGGTATCGGGCCCGGACTATTTCTGCATGGTCACACCCGTTTCTCTCTCTCCTCTAGGTCAGGTCCGCAGATGACATGAATCACGACTTCCAGGCGCTGGCGTTAGAATCTCGAGGAATGGGAGAGGTAAGAGATGCGCTCACTATTCTCCAGTCATCCGTCTCATGTATTTGCATGTACCACTCAGAAAGTATTCACGCCCCATCCTTGTTTTTTATTGAGTTTACACAATCGCAACATAAATGTAGCAGATTGGAGAAGGCATCACAAATTAAGCCCCAAAAAACTTGTCTTCAGAGTCAAAAGTTTTTATAAGGCTATGCTCACACATTGCGCATTTTTGGGGGGGACAAATCTGCACTCAAAAAACGCATAAGTGATAAAAATGCAGTGTGCACATAGTCTTAAAGGGAACCTGTCACCAGTTTTTTGCCCTATAAGCTGCAGCCACCACCACCGGGCTCTTATATACAGGATTCTAACATGCTGTATATAAGAGCCCAGGCCACTGTGTAGAACATAAAAACACTTTATAATACTCACCTAAACCGGTCGCTGCGGTGGATGTGGCTCAGATGGGCATCTTTGTCCTCCGGTGCCGGAGCCGCCTCTGTCGTCCTTCTGAAGCCGCGGTGCAGGACGCATCCGACGTCATTCACACTCGCCGGCATTCAGGTCCTGAGGAAGGCAGATCAAAGTATTGTAGTGCGCCTGCGCGGGACCGGCGAGTGTGTATGACGTAGACGCGTCATGCACACAGG
The DNA here is from genome assembly GCF_048569485.1 of Anomaloglossus baeobatrachus. Lineage (NCBI taxonomy): Eukaryota > Metazoa > Chordata > Amphibia > Anura > Aromobatidae > Anomaloglossus > Anomaloglossus baeobatrachus. The sequence goes on along the minus strand of NC_134355.1, from coordinate 640,798,060 downwards.
CTTAAGAAGAAGGCGGACAAAGATGGCCGAAAGATGCGGCACCGGAGAACGAAGACGCCCATCTGAGCCACATCCACCGCAGCAACCAGTCTAGGTGAGTATTATAAAGTGATTTCTATGTTCTACACAGCGGCCTGGGCTCTTATATACAGTATTCTGGGATGATGTATATAAGAGCTCACTGGTGGTGGCCGCAGCTTATAGTCACCAAATCTGGTGACAGGTTCCCTTTAAAGCACCAGCAAAACTGAGGAGATTTCAGAATTCTCATTCAAACACTTTTTTTTTTTCTTTTTCTTGATTACATGTCAATTCTTTCAGCGTCTTCGCAGCTTTTTTTCACCATTGAATCCCATATGAGTGCAAAACATGCAGCTCCTGTGTTTTCTTTGTCGCTCCATTGGGAGACCCAGACAATTGGGTGTATAGCTTCTGCCTCCGGAGGCCACACAAAGTATTACACTTTAAAAAGTGTAACTCCTCCCCTCTGCCTATACACCCTCCCGTGGATCACGGGCTCCTCAGTTTTATGCTTTGTGTGGAAGGAGGCACACATCCACTCATGCATTTTCATATTAGTTATGTCGGTTGGAAGAAAAGAGGGCCCCCACGGGGCCCCCGGCATGTTCCCTTCTCACCCCACTACGTCGGCGGTGTTGTTAAGGTTGAGGTACCCATTGCGGGTACAAAGGCCGGAGCCTCATGCCGTCTCCTTCACCATCCCTTAGCGGCTCTGGGAGAAGTGGGATCCTGAGCGGTCATCCATTTACTGGGACCGTGCTCCATCCGCAGCCCCTGTGGGAATCTGCCGGACAGGAGTCTATTCATCCTCAGGGACCGGGCCCTGCATCTCTAAGGTACTCTGTGTCCCCATGGGGACTGTGCAGGAAGCGCCTTCTTCCCGGACGCTGCAGCAGCTGCTGATTGAGAAGACCGGCGGACTTCCGCGCCGACCGCGCCTGCTTGTCGGCCGCGGTCTTAAATTTAGTCCCCGGCTTCATCGTGGCCTAGTAGCAAAAATCCCGCCCCCGGGCCTGCCTGTCAGGGGTAAGGGCGGGACTGCCGATCTGACGTCGGATGTGAGGGCCGGAGCATCCTGTATGTTTCCTCCCCCCTCACTGATCACTGTGGGGACCCCAGATTCCCGCACTTTTCTAGCGCCGCCCACGGCTCCACTCCTCCCCTGAGAGCTCCGGCGGCCATTTTTTGGCATTCTGCCGGTGGAGGATTATCAGGAAAGAGCTCTGCAGCTCTGGGAGACCTAAGGCAGGGAATCTGGAGGACACACACTCCGCTTTTTAGTGGTCGGTAAGCCACACCGGTCACCCGGTGCTGGTCCCCCTAGGGTGCCAGAATAGATACGTATTTATATATATATATTCTGTTCGGTCGGGCTGTATACCCTTTCCCATATACCCTCAGTGATCATTTCCCTAGGAGACAACAGCATGTCGTCCACAAGGAGCAAAGCTGCTAAGGCACAGGGTTTTTTTGCGGCCTGTACCTCTTGTGGGGCTATGTTACCTGCGGGTTCCACCTACCCTCACTGTGAGCAATGCTCGACCCCTGTTTCGCTTGCTCAGCCGGAGCCTCGGTCACTAGTGGGCCCCTCGGCTCATGTAGACCCCCCTGCTCCCCCTGTCCAGGTGGCAGGGACAGAGTTCGCCTCTTTTGCTGAGAAACTCTCTGAGTCACTTTCACAATCCATGGCTCAGTCTATGGACAAATGGTCTGCCAAGCTGCTAGAAGCTTTGCAGTCCAGACCGGTCCTTACACAGGCCCCCCGGCCCCTGTTGGATCGTCGCCTCCAGGCCCCTCTCGGTCCGCGCCGCAGCGCGCTCCCAGGTTGGGCCCTAGGCCCGGACCACAGTCCTAGACAGGCTAAGCGGGCTCGCTGGGAATCTTCCCCGACTTCTTCACGCTGCTCGGGTTCCCAGCTTGAGGACTCTCTGGAGGACGAGGCTGACGTCGCAGCTCAGGGCTCTGACCCTGACGTCGCCCTTAACCTTGATACACCTGAAGGGGACGCCTTAGTGAATGATCTTATCTCGTCCATCAACCAGGTGTTAGATCTCTCTCCCCCGCCTCCACCTGTAGAGGAGTCGGCGTCTCAGCAGGAGAAACACCAGTTTAGGTTCCCCAAACGTACGCGGAGTGCGTTTTTCGATCACTCTAACTTCAGAGATGCTGTCCAGAAGCCCAGAGCGGTCCCGGACAAGCGTTTTACTAAGCGCCTCACTGACACGCGTTACCCCTTCCCCTCTGACGTAGTTATGGGTTGGGCTCAATGTCCCAAGGTGGATCCTCCAGTCTCTAGATTGGCGGCTAGATCTGTGGTATCAGTTGCAGATGGCTCATCACTAAAGGATGCCACTGACAGACAGATAGAGCTCCTGGTGAAATCCATCTATGAAGCCACGGGCGCGTCTTTTGCCCCGGCCTTTGCAGCCGTGTGGGCACTCCAAGCTATCTCAGCTTGTCTGGCTGAGATTAATGCGGTCACACGTAATTCTGCTCCGCAGGTTGCGTCTTTGACTTCTCAAGCGTCAGCTTTTTCTTCCTACGCCATGAACGCAGTCCTAGACTCTGCTAGCCGTACAGCGGTGGCATCCGCTAATTCTGTGGCAGTCCGCAGGGCCATGTGGCTGCGCGAATGGAAGGCAGACTCGGCCTCCAAGAGGTTCTTAACCGGTTTGCCGTTTTCTGGCGACCGCTTGTTTGGCGAACGATTGGATGAGATTATTAAGGAATCCAAGGGAAAGGACTCCTCCTTACCCCAGTCCAAACCTAAGAGACCTCAGCAACGAAAAATACAATCAAGGTTTCGGTCCTTTCGTCCCTCCGCCAAGCCCCAATCCTCTTCGTCCAGCAGGCCGGAGAAAGGCCAGAGGAACTCCTATGCGTGGCGGTCCAAGCCACGCCCCCAAAAGGCCGCAGGAGGCACTGCCTCCAAGGCGGCCTCCTCATGACTCTCGGCATCCCCGGGCCGCATCCTCGGTCGGTGGCGGGCTCTCCCGCTTTTGCGACACCTGGTGGCCACATGTTCAAGACCGATGAGTGAGAGACATTCTGTCTCACGGTTACAGGATAGAGTTCAGCTCTCGTCCTCCGACTCGTTTCTTCAGAACCTCTCCGCCCCCCGCTCGGGCCGACGCACTTTTTCAGGCAGTGGACGCTCTGAAGACAGAAGGAGTTGTGATCCCCGTTCCCCCTCAGGAACGTGGTCGCGGCTTTTACTCCAACTTGTTCGTGGTGCCAAAGAAGGACGGATCATTCCGTCCCGTTCTGGACCTCAAGCTACTCAACAGACATGTGAGCACCAGAAGATTTTGGATGGAATCTCTCCGCTCGGTCATCGCCTCGATGTCACAAGCAGACTTCCTAGCATCGATCGACATCAAGGATGCTTATCTCCACGTGCCGATCGCACCCGAACATCAACGCTTCTTGCGTTTCGCCATCGGGGACGAACACCTTCAGTTCGTGGCATTGCCTTTCGGCCTGGCGACAGCCCCACGGGTGTTCACCAAAGTCATGGCATCCGTCGTGGCGGTCCTACACTCTCAGGGCCACTCGGTGATTCCCTACTTAGACAATCTCCTAGTCAGGGCACCTTCTCGGGTGGCGTGTCAACACAGCCTTACAGTCGCTCTGGCGACTCTCCAGCAGTTCGGGTGGATCATCAACTTCCCAAAATCCAAGTTGACACCGACCCAATCACTGACTTACCTCGGGATGGAGTTTCATACACAGTCAGCGGTAGTCAAGCTACCGCTGGACAAACAGCTTTCTCTGCAGGCAGGGGTGCAATCTCTTCTTCGGGGTCAGTCACACCCCTTGAGGCACCTCATGCACTTCCTGGGGAAGATGGTGGCAGCGATGGAGGCAGTGCCGTTCGCGCAATTCCATCTGCGGCCACTCCAATGGGACACTGGGAAGCAGATTTTCTCAGTCGTCAGGGCATGGACGCGGGGGAATGGTCTCTTCACCCAGACGTGTTTCGAGAGATCTGTCGCCGCTGGGGAACGCCGGACGTCGATCTCATGGCGTCACGGCACAACAACAAAGTCCCGGCATTCATGGCTCGGTCTCAAGATCACAGAGCTCTGGCGGCGGACGCATTAGTTCAGGATTGGTCGCAGTTTCGACTACCTTATGTGTTTCCTCCTCTGGCAATGCTGCCCAGAGTGTTACGCAAGATCAGGTCCGACTGCCGTCGCGCCATTCTCGTCGCTCCAGATTGGCCGAGGCGGTCGTGGTACCCGGATCTGTGGCATCTCACGGTGGGTCAACCGCGGGCGCTTCCAGAGCGCCCAGACTTGCTGTCACAAGGGCCGTTTTTCCATCTGAATTCTGTGGCCCTCAACCTGACTGTGTGGCCATTGAGTCCTGGCTCCTAGCGTCTTCAGGGTTATCTCAGGATGTCATTGCCACCATGAGACAGGCCAGGAATCCAACGTCCACCAAGATCTATTACAGGTCTTGGCAAATCTTCTTATCCTGGTGCTCTGATAATGGTTTTACTCCATGGCCGTTTGCCTTACCCACTTTTCTTTCATTCCTTCAATCCGGAATGGACAAGGGTTTGTCACTCGGTTCTCTCAAGGGACAAGTATCGGCGCTCTCCGTATTTTTTCAAAAGCGCCTAGCTAGGCTTCCGCAGGTCCGCACGTTCCTGCAGGGAGTTTGCCACATAGTCCCACCTTACAAGCGTCCGCTGGAACCCTGGGATCTTAACAGGGTGCTAACGGTTCTTCAGAAACCACCTTTCGAGCCGCTGCGGGATGTCTCTTTATCACGTCTTTCGCAGAAGGTGGCATTTCTAGTGGCAGTTACATCACTCCGAAGAGTGTCGGAGCTTGCAGCGCTGTCATGCAAAGCCCCCTTCCTGGTCTTTCACCAGGATAAGGTGGTTCTGCGTCCTGTCCCGGAATTTCTCCCTAAGGTGGTATCCCCTTTTCATCTAAATCAGGATATCTCCTTACCTTCATTTTGCCCTAATCCAATTCACCAATGTGAAAAGGATTTGCACTCCTTAGATCTAGTGAGAGCACTCCGGCTCTACGTGTCTCGCACGGCGCCCCTGCGTCGTTCAGATGCGCTCTTTGTCCTTGTCGCTGGCCAGCGTAAGGGGTCGCAGGCTTCCAAGTCAACCTTGGCTCGGTGGATCAAGGAACCGATTCTCGAAGCCTACCGTTCTTCTGGGCTTCCGCTTCCTTCAGGGCTGAAAGCCCATTCTACCAGAGCCGTAGGTGCGTCCTGGGCATTGCAGCACCGGGCGACGGCTCAGCAGGTGTGTCAGGCAGCTACCTGGTCTAGTCTGCACACTTTCACGAAGCACTATCAAGTGCATACCTATACGTCGGCTGATGCCAGTCTAGGTAGGCGAGTCCTTCAGGCGGCTGTTGCCCACCTGTAAGAGGGGGCCGTTTCGGCTCTTTTTATTGAGGTATTCTTTTACCCACCCAGGGACTGCTTTTGGACGTCCCAATTGTCTGGGTCTCCCAATGGAGCGACAAAGAAGAAGGGAATTTTGTTCACTTACCGTAAATTCCTTTTCTTCTAGCTCCTATTGGGAGACCCAGCACCCGCCCCTGTTCCCTTCGGGCTGGTTGTTCTTTGTGTACACATGTTGTTCATGTTGAATTGTTCTTTTGGTTCATGGTTTTCAGTTCTCCGAACATCCTTCGGATTGAATTTACCCTAGACCAATTTATAAGTTTTCTCCTTCCTGCTTTTGCACCAAAACTGAGGAGCCCGTGGTCCACGGGAGGGTGTATAGGCAGAGGGGAGGGGTTACACTTTTTAAAGTGTAATACTTTGTGTGGCCTCCGGAGGCAGAAGCTATACACCCAATTGTCTGAGTCTCCCAATAGGAGCTAGAAGAAAAGGAATTTACGGTAAGTAAACAAAATTCCCTTCTTTGCTGCTTTTGTGCTCAATGAAACTAACGTGTGCTGTAGACAAACTACACCAAAAACGGCAATAACGGCAGCAAAACCTACTTTTTGGAAGCAGCATTTTCTTCAGCGCTCTATTGGGAGACCCAGACGATTGGGGTATAGCTACTGCCCTCCGGAGGCCACACAAAGCACTACACTAAAAAGTGCAAGGCCCCTCCCCTTCTGGCTATACCCCCCCGTGGTATCACGGGTTCTCCAGTTTTCAAGCTTTGTGCGAAGGAGGTCAGACATCCACGCATAGCTCCACAGATTTTAGTCAGCAGTAGCTGCTGACTATTTCGGATGGAAGAAAAGAGGGCCCATATAGGGTCCCCAGCATGCTCCCTTCTCACCCGTGGATGGTGTTGTAAGGTTGAGGTACCTATTGCTGGTACAGGGGCTGGAGCCCCACATGCTGTTTTCCTTCCACATCCCCTTGTAGGGCTCTGTGGAAGTGGGATCCTGCCGGCCTCTAAGCTCTGACGCCGGGCTCCATCCACAGACCCATAGAACCTGATGGATTCGGAGCATGAGTACAATCAGGGACATGGCCCTGCATCATACAGGTACTCTGTGTCCCCGGCAGGCACAGACACACTCCGGGCTGGCTGGGTGTTGTAGTGCGCCGGGGACCGTAACGTGGGAGTTAGTGTCCCTACAGTTTACTGGGGGACTTTGTAGTGTGGGAACGCAGCGCCGACCCCCACTGGACCGGGCGGCGCTGCTGTGACTTGTAGTGCGCCGGGGACACGCCGACCGCGCTTTTACGGCGGCGGCGTTTATAAATCCAGTCCCCGGCTTTTGCGGCCTAGCTCCGCTTCGTTCCCGCCCCCACCCTGTCAATCAGGGTAGGGGAGAGACGCTGTTTCACCGCAGCGACGAGGGCTGGAGCCTGATTTACATGCTCCAGCCCTCTCACTAGGCACAGAGGGAAGCAGGCTTCCCGCTCTTAGCCAGGAACGCCCAGGGCCCGCCCCCCCTCCTCTCTCAGGACGCCGGCAGCCATTACATGCAGTCTGGCTGGAGGAAGGACGCAGGCTCTGGGAGACCTGGACTAGGGGGCTTTTGGATACCACACACCCGCTCTTAAGCGGGCGGTAAGCGGCGTTTCAGCTGGCCCCTCTAGTGCCTCAGTGTGTATTGGTGTACTGTGCACCAGATATATATATTTAGTTATTGCTTGCACTGTGAGGTCGCTTCCTGGCTGGATACCCCAGATCGCTCTGAGGAGGCAGCAACATGTCATCCACAAAACGCAAGGCTGCCAAGGCTAGGGCTGTGTACACTGCGTGTGCTGCATGTGGGGCTGCTCTACCAGCAGGTTCCAAAGACCCCCATTGTGTGCAATGCTCAGATCCGGTGCTGCTTCGCCAGCCGGAGTCCGGAGGGGTAGTGACCCAGGCTGAGACGCTTGTAAGTCCTGCCCCGGTGTCAGGGACAGACTTTGCAGCTTTTGCTGATGGAATGTCTGTGACTATGGCAAAAATCCTTGAAACTTTGCAATCCATGACTGGGGCTCAGTCTATGGACACGGCGAGGTCTCTGTCCTCTAATCCCCCTCAGTTGGAATTAATCCAGACTGCAAGGGGGTCCCCGGCTTCCCAGGCTGAGTATTATGACTCAGATGATAGCCCCAGCCACCCTAAGCGAGCTCGCTGGGAAAGACCCTCAACGTCATCACACTGCTCAGGGTCTCAGCGCAATCAGTCGCCCTGTGATGCGTCTGAAGAGAGTGATCAGGAGTCTTATCCTGGAACCCCTCTCAATCTGGATACCCCGGATGGGGACGCCATGGTAAACGATCTTATCTCAGCCATCAATAGGCTGTTGGATATTTCTCCCCCAGCCCCTTCTGCAGAGGAGGCAGCTGCAGAGCAGGAGAAGTTTCGTTTCCTCTATCCCAAGCGTAAATTGAGTGCTTTCTTGGATCACTCTGACTTCAGAGAATCAATCCAGAAACACGACGCTCATCCAGAAAGGCGTTTCTCTAAACGTTCTAAGGATACACGTTTTCCTTTCCCCCCTGAGGTGGTCAAGCGCTGGACCCAGTGTCCAAAAGTAGACCCCCCGATTTCCAAACTTGCAGCTAGATCCATAGTTGCAGTGGAGGATGGCGCTTCACTTAAGGATGCCAATGACAGACAGATGGACCTTTGGTTAAAATCTGTCTATGAAGCTATCGGCGCGTCGTTTGCTCCAGCATTCGCAGCCGTATGGGCGCTACAAGCTATTTCAGCTGGTTTGGCAAAAGTGGATGCTATCATACATCCAGCGGCGCCGCAAGTGGCGTCCCTTACCTCGCAGATGTCTGCGTTTGCGTCTTACGCTATCAATGCGGTCCTAGAATCTACCAGCCGCACCTCAATGGCGTCCGCCAATTCGGTAGTTTTGCGCAGAGCCTTGTGGTTAAAGGACTGGAAAGCAGATGCTGGTTCCAAAAAATGTTTAACCAGCTTGCCTTTATCTAGAGATAGACTGTTTGGCGAGCCATTGGCTGACATCATTAAACAGTCCAAGGGTAAAGACTCTTCCTTACCCCAGCCCAGATCAAACAAACCTCAGCAGAAAAAATGGCAGCAGAGGTTTCAGTCCTTTCGAGGTTCGGGCAAGACACAATTCTCCTCGTCCAAAGGGACTCAGAGGACGCAAAGAGTCTCAGATTCCTGGCGGGCTCACGCACGCCCCAAGAAAGCAAATGGTGGAACCGCTTCCAAAGCGGCTACATCATGACTTCCAGCCCCCCCCCTCCGCATCTCCGGTTGGGGGCAGGCTCTCCCGCTTTTCCGATATTTGGATGTCACAGGTCAAAGACCGGTGGGTGACAAACATTTTGTCTCGCGGGTACAGAATCGAGTTCAGTTCTCGTCCTCCAGCTCGGTTCTTCAGAACCTCCCCACATCCAGACCGAGCAGATGCCCTGCTGCAGGCGGTGGACTCCCTAAGAGCGGAAGGAGTAGTGGTTCCTGTACCGCCTCAGGAACAAGGGCGAGGGTTTTACTCCAATCTCTTTGTGGTTCCAAAAAAGGACGGCTCGTTCCGTCCTGTTCTGGATCTAAAGCTGCTCAACAAAAGGTCCCGGCATTCATGGCGAGGTCGCGCGATCAAAGAGCTCTGGCGGCAGACGCATTAGTTCAAGATTGGTCGCAGTTCCGGCTCTCATACGTCTTCCCACCTCTGGCACTCTTGCCCAGAGTGTTACGCAAGATCAGATCCGATTGCAGCCGCGTCATACTCGTCGCCCCAGACTGGCCGAGGAGGTCGTGGTATCCGGATCTGTGGCATCTCACGGTCGGTCGACCGTGGTCACTGCCAGACCGACCAGACTTACTGTCCCAAGGGCCGTTTTTCCATCAGAATTCTGCGGCCCTGAACCTGACTGTGTGGCCATTGAGTCCTGGATCCTAGCGTCCGCAGGATTATCTCAAGGAGTCGTAGCCACAATGAGACAAGCTAGGAAGTCAACGTCTGCTAAGATCTACCACAGAACGTGGAAGATTTTCTTATCCTGGTGCTCTGCACAGAGAGTATCCCCTTGGCCATTTGCATTGCCCAAATTTCTTTCCTTCCTGCAATCGGGGTTGGAAAAGGGCTTGTCGCTCAGCTCCCTTAAAGGGCAAGTCTCGGCACTATCCGTGTTTTTTCAGAAGCGTCTAGCACGTCTTCCTAAGGTGCGCACGTTCCTGCAGGGGGTCTGTCATATTGTGCCCCCGTACAGGCGGCCGTTAGATCCATGGGATCTGAACAGGGTACTAGTTGCTCTCCAGAAGCCGCCTTTCGAGCCTCTGAAGGAAGTTTCCTTTTCTCGCCTGTCACAGAAAGTGGCGTTTCTTGTTGCGATCACATCGCTTCGGCGAGTGTCGGAGCTGGCAGCTCTGTCATCCAAGGCTCCCTTCCTGGTGTTCCACCAGGACAAGGTAGTGCTGCGCCCCATTCCGGAGTTTCTCCCTAAGGTCGTATCCTCTTTTCATCTTAATCAGGATATATCCTTGCCTTCCTTTTGTCCTCATCCGGTTCACCGGTATGAAAAGGACTTACGTTTGCTAGATCTGGTGAGAGCACTCAGAATCTACATTTCCCGCACGGCGCCCATGCGCCGTTCCGATGCACTTTTTGTCCTTGTCGCTGGTCCGCGCAAGGGGTTGCAGGCTTCTAAAGCCACCCTGGCTCGATGGATCAAAGAACCAATTCTAGAGGCCTACCGTTCTGCGGGGCTTCCGGTTCCTTCAGGGCTAAAAGCCCACTCAACCAGAGCCGTGGGTGCGTCCTGGGCATTACGACACCAGGCTTCGGCTCAACAAGTGTGTCAGGCAGCTACCTGGTCGAGTCTGCACACTTTCACCAAGCATTATCAGGTGCATACCTATGCTTCGGCGGATGCCAGCTTAGGTAGAAGAGTCCTGCAGGCAGCAGTGACACCCCCGTAGGGGAGGGCTGTTTTGCAGCTCTAACATGAGGTATCTCTTTACCCACCCAGGGACAGCTTTTGGACGTCCCAATCGTCTGGGTCTCCCAATAGAGCGCTGAAGAAGAAGGGAATTTTGTTACTTACCGTAAATTCCTTTTCTTCTAGCTCTTATTGGGAGACCCAGCACCCGCCCTGTTGTCCTTCGGGATTTGTTTGTTGTTTGCGGGTACACATGTTGTTCATGTTGAACGGTTTTTCAGTTCTCCGACGTTATTCGGAGTTAATTTGTTTAAACCAGTTATTGGCTTCCTCCTTCTTGCTTTGGCACTAAAACTGGAGAACCCGTGATACCACGGGGGGGTATAGCCAGAAGGGGAGGGGCCTTGCACTTTTTAGTGTAGTGCTTTGTGTGGCCTCCGGAGGGCAGTAGCTATACCCCAATCGTCTGGGTCTCCCAATAAGAGCTAGAAGAAAAGGAATTTACGGTAAGTAACAAAATTCCCTTCTTTTTTTTCTTTCACTGCCAACAGAGCAGGTTTTGCTGCAGAAACAAAAATATGCAACGTGTGAATATTGGCTAAAAAGTGCTCAGTTAGGCCTAAGGCTATGTGCACACGTGTGCGCTCTGCACCCCACCTAAAAGGTGCGCTTCAGAGCGCAGCTGAAAAGCTCCGTTCTGAAGCGCATGGTGCCGGCAGAGAACGTGTGCTTTGCCATAGACAGAGCAGGAGCTGCCGGCAAAGCGCACAGAAGAAGTGACGTGTCACTTCTTAGAACGCGTGCTTCGGGCAGCAGCCAAAGCGCTGCGCTCTAAGACGCCACGTGCGCACGGCCCCTGCACAATCTCCATAGATTATGCAGGGGACGCAGGACGCATGCAGTTACGCTGCGCTACAAAGCGCAGCGTAACTGCATGTATTACGCACACGTGCGCACATAGCCTAAGCCACACGGCGAGAAAAATGGTGCGAGTGGAGTGTGATAAAACATCGCATTCCCCTCGGACCAATATTGGCCTGTGTCAGCGCACATGAGCGATTTATTTTCTCAGCCCTAATCGGACCAAGAAAACAATCGCAGCATGGTGCGGGTATAATGCGAGACTTTCTTTTGCACCCATTCAAGTGTATGGAACGAGAGAAAAATCGCACTGCACTCGCAGTACACTGGTGTAATGCAAGTGCACAGCGAGAATCGCAATAGCCGGCTACGGAGGAGAGCGGGAGATGAATCCCTCCCTCCCCTCCGCAGAACCGACCCGACCCCCGCAGCTGAGGTCCAATCGCACAGTCGGACCGCAGTCGCAGGGACACTCGCATGACACTTTGCTCCTGCTGTGCTGCCAGCGTGAGCCAAGTGTCATGCGAGGATCGCAGTAGTGCCCCGTGTGGCCCCGGCCTTATTCGCATTTGCACCGTTCTTTCTCCCTGTCACGTTTCATGGTTGTCACAATCCCATCTCTTTTTATTATTGAAGCTTCTGCCGGCCAAAAAGTTTTGGGAGCCCGAAGACCCGGCCAAAGATGGACAGAAAGGGATGTTCCTTCCAGACGAATGGCGGGAGACCACGTGGGGAGCGTCTCGTAAGTACTGAATGCGGATCCTTCATATAAATACATACAACTTGCTAATACAAAGGTGCCATAATGATATTTGCCAGGTCCTCGGATACCTTCAGCTTTGTGGAGAGCTCTTCCTGGGCCAACAAAAGGAATGGCCAAGATGAGCGGCCACCTGCACGCAGCAGCAATGACTTGTGGACACAGGAAAGGGTCTTCTGCAGTGTATACAGGCCTAACAATACACTTTTCTTGAGTTGGCCAAACCATTTCTAAATTAGACTCTGCCCCAGAATGATACTCAATCATGACTCTTCCATTCCCAGATCTCCAGAGTCGGTGTGTCCGATGAGCCAGTGACAGTGTGCACCGTATACAGCGGACATAGTGCACAAAATGAAATAATCTTCATGGGGTTGTTCACTACTTGTATATATTGATCTCCAATCCCAGTGTAGGTCATGGGGGGGGGGGGTCCGACACCCACATCCCTTCTGATAATCTGTGATCATGTCCCTAGTGGCCACTACTGGTACTGCGCACACAAGCTCCTGCTGATAGCATCACAAATCAGCTGTTATCGGACTCCCACCCACCTTGTGTTTTATATATTGAAGAATGATGCCTTTATATTGATTCCCCCTAGTCGGTGTTGCATTACTTGCCACATTCACTACTACTTTTCCTGGGCTCGGTGCATCATGTTGTCTGGTTCCTCTCCAGTCCTTCCTATGAAGGCTCATTGTGTATGAACCTTTTATCCCCAAATACGCGTCCTAATGTAAAATGTCAGATCCCTGGTGTTATAGGGGCCATGGCCGAATTTATCCTGCGTCCCTTCGATGTCTAGCTAGATAAGCAGCAGTGCTTGATAAGAGTTGATGGTGGTATTCTTCTATTAAATGCTCTTTACCGATTTTAACCTTTAGAATCTGCCCCATAATCAGTGCAGGGAATTTATACCATTTGGTCCTGGTCACAATAATACTGGGCTATGGATGATTTTGTGCCCGAGGGGTGATTGCAGGAGCCACAGAGAACACACTACAGTATTCAAATCAGAAATTATACTTATGACCCATTTGTGACACCTAACGTATTTTTCGTTTTATAAGACGCACCCCAAATTTAGAGAATAAAAATAAGAAAAAATAATTTTTAAAATTAGGGTGCGTCTTATAATCTTAGTGCGTTTTAATTCTAATGGTCACCGGGGGGAAGCAGCGGTGGTGGAGCGGCTCAGGAAGGTTACGAGTCGGGGTGATGCTGCAGGCTCAGAGGAGGGGGTGTTGCCGCTCATGCGGATCGGCAATACTGCGGGCTCGGGGGTGTCCCACCGGGCACCATTGATCTGCCGGCACGCTGTGGGGGTGTCGTCACTTCAGCGGCGAATGCCATTGATCTGCCGGCAGGCTGCAGGGGGTGTCACTGCAGTGGAGCGACTCAGGAGGGTCACATGACAGCAAGTGCCATTGATCTTATTTCCCGGATCCGTACATTCCTTTCCCAAGAAACTGCAAAAACCCTAGTGCATGCCCTTATTATCTCGCGCCTAGATTATTGCAACCTCCTGCCCTGTGGCCTCCCTTCTAACAGTCTCGCACCCCTACAATTTATTCTAAACTATGCTGCCCGACTAATCCACTTATCCCCCGCTACTCCCCGACCTCTCCTCTCTGCCAGTCCCTTCACAGGCTTCCCATTGCCCAACGACTCCAGTTCAAAAGCCTAACCATGACCTACAAAGCCATCCACAACCTATCCCCTCCTTACATCTGTGATCTAGTCTCCCGGGACTTACCTGCACGTAACCTCCGATCCTCACAAGATCTCCTCCTCTACTCCCCTCTCATCTCCTCTTCCCACAATCGCGTACAAGATTTCTCCCGTGCCTCCCCCATACTCTGGAACGCTCTGCCACTACACATCAGACTCTTGCCTACCTTGACAAGCTTCAAAAGGAGCCTGAAGACCCCACCTCTTCCAACAAGCCTACAACCTGCCGTAACCCTCTCTCTGATACAGCGGCGCACAACCAGCTCTACCCTCACCTACTGAACCCTCACCCATCCCTTGTAGACTGTGAGCCCTCGCGGGCAGGGACCTCTATCCTCTTGTACCTGTCTGTGCCTTGTATTGTTTATGATTATTGTACTTGTCCCTATTATGTATACCCCTTTCACATGTAAAGCGCCATGGAATAAATGGCGCTATAATAATCTAACTGCGGGCTCTGTTGAATCATCCGCGGTTGACAAGATGGACTTCAAGAAAATGGCCGCGGAGGCGGCGCATGCGCAGATAGAGCTCTGCAGTTCGCCGCCAGATCAATGGTGCCCGCTGCCAGAACACCCCCACAGCCCGCTGGTAGATTAATGGCGCCCGCCGTGACACCCCGAGTCCATCCTGTGACCCTCCTGAGCCACTCCACTGATCCTTCAAGCCCTCAGTATCATTGACCCTGCCTCCTTTGATCCTGCTCTGCTGCCCCGGTAAGCCATATCTGGATTATAAGATGCACCCCTATTTTACCCCTAGTTTTGGGGGGAAATAAAGTGCGTCTTATAATCTGGAAAATACGGTAAATACAGACCCCTAAATAAAATGATGGTCCCTAGACCAGTATAATCTAACCCTAGAATCCTCCCTACTAAGTCCTGGTGCTCTCCATAAGTCAAAACCATGCTCCATAGAGCCCGTGGAATGGGAAACCATAGTTCGTAGGTCCCGTGGAAAGGTGTCTCATGCTGCCACCTGGTCTGCTGGGCACTGAGGAGGGGTAACCTGAAAATGCACATCTTTTCCTTTCCAAGAAGATCTTGGTTAGGCGAAATATCCAAAGTCTTGTGTCAAGGCTCGTTGTAATGTCCATCGTTGGAGCTGATTTACTAATGTAGACTGGACAGGATTCTGGAGAATGCGTCTATAAATCTTCCCCCGATAACTTTATTAGCCGTCTCTTGGAATAAAACGTATTTGCAGGTTGTAATTTTGGAAGTGTCTCTGATTCCTATTTCCCATCGTTCTTCTCTTCCAGACCATTCCATGTCGCAGCCCATCATGGTGCAGAGGAGACCCGGACACGGCTTTCAGGGAAATCATGATGTCAACTCTGTGCTGTCTCCGCGCTCAGAGAGCGGCGGGCTGGGAGTGAGCATGGTGGAGTATGTCCTCAGCTCCTCACCAGCCGATAAGCTCGACCCAAGATTCAGGAAAGGAGCCTACGTGAGTGTGCGGTGTGGGGACCGGAGGTTTTATGTCCGAGGATTTGATTAGTGAGGGGTCTGGGTGCTGAGACCCCCATGGATGCAAAAGTAAAAAGCAAAGAAGCTCAGTGCAGTGGCCGTTCTCAGATATTGCACCTCAGCTCCTATAAAACTAAAAGGAGTCAGAGAACGGACCCCAGCTCTGCCGATCCGTGGGGGGTGCCGAATGTCGAACCCAAATTGATCTGATATTGATTTCCTATCCTTGGGCTGTTAGGATGTATCACGCCACATTAGCAGGAATGGGGGTGAAGACTGGTTACATCTCCAGTTATTATTATTATTATTATTTATTATTATAGCGCCATTTATTCCATGGCGCTTTACAAGTGAAAGAGGGTATACGTACAACAATCATTAACAGTACAAGACAGACTGGTATAGGAGGAGAGAGGACCCTGCCCGCGAGGGCTCACAGTCTACAGGGAATGGGTGATGGTACAATAGGTGAGGACAGAGCTGGTTGCGCAGTGGTCTACTGGGCTGAGGGCTATTGTAGGTTGTAGGCTTGTCGGAAGAGATGGGTCTTGAGGTTCCTCTTGAAGCTTTCCACTTTCCAGTTGTCTCCTGTAAGACATGTAATCCTTAGTGTGAACAGGACCACCATTAGCATTAGCTCAAAATCTCTCACCTTATTTCCCCCTCGTACATTTAGCAGCATGAACTTCACTTGTATCTACAGGGCGCAAGAGACTGCGATTTGGATGGACCAGAGAAGGTAGAGCAGAAAAGCAAAACATCCCCATTTGAAGAAGAAAAGAAACGTGACCTGATGGACGGCGATGACGTCTCCAAATTAAACGGCCGTGGACTTCCTAACGGGATCGATGCAGACTGCAAGGACTTTAAGTAAGTAGTGACGGACAAGAATACGTGGCGTCGTGACCATCGGACCTCTCTTGCGTGGTCATATGTAATGTCTATTGTGTTTGTGATTTTATGTGTGTGTGTGTGTGTGTGTAGATAGAGAGAGAGAGAGAGAGAGAGATTGATTATATATATCTAATTATTTATATATATATATATATATATATATATATATATATATATATATATAATTATTTATATATATAATTATTTATATATGTGTATATATGTGTGTGTATATATATATATATGTGTATATATATATATATATATATATATATATATATATATATATATATATATATATATATATATATATATATATATATATATATATATATATATATATATATATATATATATATATATATATATATAATATTTTAATTTAATATAATATGTGTTTTGTTTATTTATTTTTCTGGTCCCTCTGCAGCCGCACTCCAGGAAGCCGGCAAGCTTCTCCAACAGAAATAGCAGATAGAATAGGCCAGAACCAAAATGTGAGTGAGGGGTTAGGGCAGCTGTCAAATCCTATGGTCAACAAGCCCCTCACAGACGAGTTTGGTGGTCATGAAGGTCAGAACCTGGATGGCATAGAACATGTTGGTCTGGATTCACTGCAGTTTGACTACCCCGGGAACCCGCTACCAATGGACTCTGCAGGAGGTGGTGTTGGGCTGTTCGACTACAACACCCAGCAGCAGGTTGGTTTTCCAGTGCTATCTTTGCTGCTTGAATATTGAATATGCCCTGTGCGCACGCTGCGGTTTTGCTGCAGAAAATGTTCATAACTTTGCTGCAGTCCTTCCCCAGCAAAACCTATGGCAATTTTTTTTTTTTTCCCTTCTTCACCAACAGGTTTTGCTGCAAGTTTTCTGCAGCAAAAAGAATGAGCATGTCACTTCTTTTCCGCAGGTACATGTGGTATTTGCCATAGATAATGGTCAAAAACCGCAGGGAATAACCCACGGAAAAAAATACAGTAAAACCGCTTGCAGTTTGCTGCGAGTTCCATTTTCTAGTCCGCACAGGGCCTTAAATAGCCCATGTCCCCAGGTGCAGTTTTTTTTTTTTGTTTTTTTTTTTATAACATTACTCCCCTGAGTCTCCGCCGCGGCTATGTTCCTCAGCGCTGACGTCCTGTAGCCTGCATCTGAGCTCCACGGCTCTCCCCAATTTGAGCCACCGAGCCCACTGATTAGCTGCAGCGCTGTTGACGTGACCTCAGTGATGCCTATAACCTCATACATCAGCAGCCAGTGGTGGAGAATCAGTGCTGGAGAAGTGGATTTCAGATTTTAATTTTTTTATTTTTTTTTTTTAATTGCTTTTTGGCTTTTTACACTTAAGTACTTTGCAGGATTACCACTCTTATCATGTTTAATTTTGTCAAATAATTTCTCTTCCTCCCCCCCCCCCCCCCCATCCCCCACGCGCAGCTCTTCCAGAGGACTAATGCATTAACAGTTCAGCAATTAAATGCAGCCCAGCAACAGCAGCAGCAACAATATGCATTGGCGGCAGCGCAGCAGCCTCACATCGGTACGTGGATTCTATCTATCTAGGCTAATGTAAAGCGCAGGCTATATGTTATAATACTCGGACCGGTCAGGGTGTGACACCCGACACCTGCTGTTATCTACACTGCTCCGTTCAGGGTGTAGCTGCCGGGAGCTGCACATCCGCTCCTGTTCATTTGGCGGCACCAATCTGATATTTATGAACTATTCCCATATTAATGTCCAGACAGCCCCTTTTTAAAGGGAGCCTTTCACCAGATTTTTTGACCATAAGCTGTGGCCTCCAAAAGTGAGCTGTTATATACAGCATTCCAGAGTACTGTATATAAGAGCTCAGGCCGCGCTGTATAACATAAATATACTTTTATTATACTCACCAATGGGGCTTTCCGGTCCGATGGATGTCGCTGCTCTTCGATCCGGCGCCTCCTCTCTGCTGCGATTGTTGTCCTCCTTTTACTCAGCCTTGTGTGGACAATGTGTCCTTCGCAGGCACACTTCACTCTGCCCTGCTTACGGCAGATCAAAGTATTGTAGTGCGCATGCGCGGACGGTCTGTGATCTTTCCTTACGCCTGCACATTTCAGTACTTTGATCTGCCCTCAGGAGGGCAGAGAGAAGTGCGCCTGTCCTATGTTATCCATCCTGGGCTAGGTAGGAGGACAGCGATCACTGTAGAGAGGAGGTGCTGGACCGGAGAGCAGTGACGCCTATTGAACAAGACCTCTCCATAGGTGAGTATAAGTGTTTTTTACGTTCTACGCTGAAGCCTGCTCTCTTATATACAGTACTAGAAGGTGGCCCGATTCTACGCATCGGGTATTCTAGAATTTACGTATTGTGTAGTTAATGTATGATTTTTGTTATATATATATATATAGATGATTTTTGGTTTTTTTTTATTGAAAAATTATATATATATGGATGTTGTGTGTAGTTGCCAAGTGTTTGTGTAGGGCGTACATGTTCTGGGTGTTGTCTGGGTGTGGCGGGGTGTGAGAGCGGTGTTGTATGTGTGTTGCGTTGTGTGTTGCGTTGTTTGTAGAGCGCTGTGTGTCTGCAGTGTTGTCTGTGTGTGTGTGTGTGTGTGTGTGTTTTGGGGGGAGGTATGTTTTGTGCAATGTGTGTTTCTTTGTCGCTCCATTGGGAGACCCAGACAATTGGGTGTATAGCTATTGCCTCTGGAGGCCACACAAAGTATTACACTTAAAAGTGTAAGGCCCCTCCCCTTCTGGCTATACACCCCCAGTGGGATCACTGGCTCACCAGTTTTGTGCTTTGTGCGAAGGAGGCAACACATCCACGCATAGCTCCACTTTTTAGTCAGCAGCAGCTGCTGACTATGTCGGATGGAAGAAAAGAGGACACATATAGTGTCCCCAGCATGCTCCCTTCTCACCCCACTGTATGTCGGAGGTGTTTGTAAGGTTGAGGTACCCATTGCGGGTACGGCGGCAGGAGCCCACATGCTGATTCCTTCCCCATCCCTTTTTACAGGGCTCTGGGTGAAGTGGGATTTACCGGTCTCCAGGCACTGAGACCGTGCTCCATCTACAGCCCCTGGAGAAGATGCTGGATGGAGCGGAGTACATCAGGGACATGGCCCTGCTTCCTCAAGGTACTCTGTGTCCCCGTGCATTTGGCGCTCACACCGCAGCATGCTGGGTGTTGTAGTGCGCCGGGGGACATCAGCGCTGCGGCGCCTGTGCCATGGCCTCATTCAGCTTTGCTGAAGCAGGCTCACTTATGGGAATTGGTCGCGCCGGCCGCTGGGACTGCGGCGCGGCTGGCACTTGTAGTGCGCCGGGGACTTCAGCGCGGCCTGCGCTTTTACGGCGGCCGCGCTGATAACTAGAGTCCCCGGCTTTTGCGGCCTGCTTCCGTTCGTTCCCGCCCCCAGACCTGCCAGTCAGGAGAGGGGCGGGACGCTGGCCACTTCCAGGAATCGGTCGCGCCGGCCGCTGGCAGCGGCGCGGCTGGCACTTGTGGTGCGCCGGGGACTTCAGCGCGGCCCGCGCTTTTACGGCGGCCGCGCTGATAACTAGAGTCCCCGGCTTTTGCGGCCTGCTTCCGTTCGTTCCCGCCCCCAGACCTGCCAGTCAGGAGAGGGGCGGGACGCTGGCCACTTCTATGAATCGGTCGCGCCGGCCGCTGGAACTGCGGCGCGGCTGGCACTTGTGGTGCGCCGGGGACTTCAGCGCGGCCCGCGCTTTTACGGCGGCCGCGCTGTTAACTCGAGTCCCCGGCTTCTGGGCCTAGTCTCCCTTCGTTACCGCCCACAGCCCTGACAGTCAGGGTAGGGGCGTGACGCTGCATAGAGCAGAGCTGAGAGCTGGAGTATGTTTTGCATACTCCACCCCTCTCACTGTGTGCACTGTGAATCCGGATTCCCGCACTTTCTCAGGCACGCCCACGGCTTCCTTCTCTACAAGGACACCGGCAGCCATTAGTGTCAGTTTCTGTACGATACAGAGACAAGTGTGGAAGACCCTGGCATTCTGATAGTCACACAATCGCTGTAACAGGCGTTAAGCAGCACCTGTGGTGCTAACCCCACTAGTGCAGAAGTGCACTTATAGATATGCTTGTACTATATACATTGCACTGTTTGGTCGCACGTTGTATATACCCTCCTGGATTATGCGGAGGAGTTATCAGCATATTCTCTGTGTAAAACAAAGGTGCAGAACCACATGTTTTTCTATACAGCTGGTACAGCATGTACGGCTATACGGCCGGCAGGTACATAGACTCCCATTGTATGCACTAATGGCCAGGGGATGAGGACGGTGTCTGCAGTATTTACTGACAGTTTTTCTGAGACTATGGCTATGATACTAGAAGCCTAGCAGTCCGGACATGTCTCTCACAATATGGGCACTGTTGAATCATTGATCCATGGCCCCCCTCAGTGTGAATAACTAACAGCTCCGGGAATGTCACACGCATCCCAGAGTCACGGCTCTGCACGGACGTCAGTCCCAGACAGCCTAAGTGGGCTCGCTATGAGCGGCCTCGGTTTCATCAGGGTCCTAACAGAAGGACTCGCTGTGTAATGAGGCGGAAGTAGCGGCTCAGGATTCTGATCCTGAAACCGCTCTCAATCTGGATACACCTGATTGTGACGCCATAGTAAATAATCTTATAGCGTCCATCTATAGAATGTGGGTTATTTCTCACAGCTCCTCCAGTGGAGGAGTCAGCTTCACGTATTTTTCTGGACCACTCTGCCTTCAGAGAGGCAGTCCAGGAACACCACGCTTCTCCAGATATGCGCTTCTCCAAACGGCTTAGGATACACGTTATCCCTGTCCCCTGACTTGGTCAAGGACTGGACCCAATGTCCCGAGCGGCATCCTCCAATCTCCAGGCTTGTAGCTAGATCCATAGTTGCAGTGGGAGATGGAACTGCAAACTCAAAGATGCCACTGACAGACAGATGGATCTCTGGTCGAAAGCCATCTATGAGGCTGTCGGCGCACCGTTGGCTCCGGCATTCTCTCCCTTGGGGCACTCCAAGCTATTTCAGCTTGTCTTACACAGATTGACACGGTTACACGTACATCTGTGCCGCAGGTGGCATCCTTAACCTCTCAAATGTCTGCATTTGTTTCTTACGCGATTCAGGTTGTCCTGGACTCTGCGAACCGTGCGGCGGTAGCCTCCGCTACTCCGTGTTTTTAAGCAGAGCCTGGTCTGCTCGTTAAGTGAATGGAAGGCAGATTCTGCTTCCAAAAAAGGTTGCCTAACCAGTTGCCTTTTTCTGCTGACCGACTGTTTGGTGAGCGTTGGATGTAACCATCAAACAGTCCAGGGGTAAGGATTCATCCTTTCCTCAGCCCGGACACAACAAACCCCAACAGAGCAAGAGGCAGTCGGGGTTTTCGGCCTTTTCGAGGCTCGGGCAGGTCCCATTTTTCCTCGTCCAATGTGGACTCAAAAGGATCAGAGGAGCTAAGATTCTTAGCGGGCTCAGTCTCGCCCAAAAAAGCGACAGTCTGAAAACCCGCTTCCAAGGCGGCTTCCTCATGACTTGCGGCCTCGGTCGGTAGCAGGCTCTCCCGCCTTGGCGATATTTAGCTACCATAGGTCAATGACCATTGAGTGTGAGACATTCTGTCTCACGGGTACAGGATAGAGCTCACTTCTCGTCCTCCAACTCGATTCTTCAGAATTTCTCCACCTCCCGGCCGGGCCGCTGCTCTTCTGCAAACAGGGTGCACTCTATAGGCAGAAAGAGTGATGACCCCCGTTCCTCTTCAGGAACAAGGTCACGGTTTTTACCCCAAATTCTTTGCGGTACCTATAACAACGGGCCGTTCCGTCCCGTTCTGGATCTAAAAATGCTCAGCAAGCTCGTGGACACCAGGCGGTTCCGGATGGAATCCCTCCGCCATGTCATCGCCTCAAGGTCCCAAGGATATTTCCTAGCATCATTAGGCATCAAGGATGCTTATCCGCACGTGCCGATTGATCCAGAGCACTAGCGTTTCTTCGCTTCGTTATAGGAGACGAACACCCTCTGTTCGTAGCTCTACCTTCCGGCTAGCGACAGTCCAACTGGTCTTCGCCAAGGTCAGGGCGGCAGTAGTCACAGTCCTGCACTCTCAGGGTCACTCTGTGGTCCCGTATTTAGACGATCTACTTGTCAAGGCACTCTCTTAGGAAACATGCCAACACTGCCCGAACGTTGCGCTGGAGACTCTCTAGAGTTTTGGGTGGATCATCAACTTTTTAAAGTCAGATCCGACCCCGACCCTATCGATAACATATCTAGGCATAGAGTTTCTTACTCTCTCAGCGATAGTGAAGCTGCCGCTAGACAAACAGCATTCACTACGGGCTGCAAGCTCTTCTTTAAGAACCAGTCGCACACATTGAGACGCCTCATGCACTTCCTACGTAAGATGGTAGCAATGGAGGCAGTTCCTTTCGCGCAGTTTTACTGCGTCCACTACAATGGGACATTCTCCGCCAATGGGACGAGGAGTCGACGTCCCTCAACAGAGTCGTCGTTCTTTCTCAGGCGGCCAAGGAATCTCTACGGTGGTGGCTTCTTCTCACCTCTTGGTCAAAAAGAAGGTCCTTCCTTTCCCCGTCCTGGGCGATAGTTACGACAGACGCGAGTCTATCAGGGTGGGGAGCAGTTTTTCTCCACTACAGCGCTCAGGGTACGTGGACTCAGCAAGAGTCCACTCTTCAGATCAATGTTCTTGAACACAGAGCAGTGTATCTTGCCCTACAATCCTTCCAACAGCGGCTGGAAAGCAAGCATATCCGACTTCAGTCGGACAGCTCCACAGCGGTGGCATACATCAACCACCAAGGAAGAACGCGCAACCGGCAAGCCTTCCAGGAAGTCCGGCAGGTTCTGATGTGGGTGGAAGACACGGCATCCACCATATCCACAATTCACATCCCAAGTGTGGAAACTAGGAAGCTGACTTCCTAAGTCGCTGAGGTGTGGCCGAAAGAGTATGGTCTCCTCACCCGGACGGGTTTCAGGAGATCTGGCACCGCTGACAGAGGCCGGACGTCGATCTAAGGGCGTCACGGCACAACAACAATGTGCCAGCTTCATGGCACGGTTTCACAATCATCGAGCTCTGGCGGCAAACGCCTTAGTTCAGCATTGGTCGCAGTTCCAGCTACCTTAGGTGCCACCTCTGGCATTGTTGCCCAGAGTACTGCGCTAGATCAAGACCGACTGCGGCCGCGCCATCCTCGTCGCTACAAATTGGCCGAGGATGTTGTGGTACTCGGTTCTGTGGTGCCTCACGGTAGGCTAACCGGGGGCACTACCAGACCAATCAGACTGGCTGTCTCAAGGGCCATTCTTCCATTTGAATTCTACGGCCCTCAACCGGATGGTGTGGCATTGAGTCCTGGAACCTAGTGTCGTCAGGATTACCTCAGGACGTGGTTGCCACCATGAGACAGGCTAGCATACCAACGTCCGCCAAGATTGACCACAGGACGTGGAAGATGTTCTTATCTCGGTGCTCGGCGCAGGGTGTTTCTCCCTGGCCGGTTGCATCGTCTATGTTTCCTTCCTTCCTGCAATCTAGGTAGGAAAATGGGTTGTCGCTCAGTTCCCTTTAGGGACAAGTCTCAGCGCTATCTGTATTTTTTCAGAAACGACGACTTCCTCAGGTACGCACGTTCCTACGGGGAGTTTGTCTTCTCAGCACTCCGTACAAGCGGCCGTTAGAGCCCTGAGATCTGAACAAGGTTCTAATTGCTCTCCAGATGCCGCCTTTCGAGCCTTTGAAGGATGTCTCCCTTCCCGTTTTTCACGGGAAGTGGCCTTCTAGTAACGGTCTCGTCTCTTAGGAGAGTTTCCGAGCTAGCAACGCTCTCATACAAACTCCCTTCCTGGTCCTTCACCAGGACAGGGTAGTTCTGCGTCCGGTTCCGGAATTTCTCCCTAAGGTGGTATCCCATTTTCATATCAATCAGGATATCACCTCACCTTCTTTGTGTCCTCGTCCAGTCCATCAATTTCAGAAAGATTTGCATCTGTTGGTTCTGGTGAGAGCACTCAGGTTCTACTTCCCGCATGGCGCTCCTGCGCCACCCGGATGCACTCTTTGTCCTTGTCGCTGGTCGGCGTAAACAGTCGCAAGCTTCCAGATCCACCCTTGCTCGGGGGCTCGAGGAACCAATTCTTGAAACCTACAGTTCTACTGGGCTTCTGGTTCTCTCAAGGCCGAAGGCCCATTCTACCAGAGCCGTGGGTGCATCCTGGGCATTACGGCACCAGGCTACGGCTCAGCAGGTGTGTCAGGCACCCACCTGGTCGAGTCTACTTACTTTTACCAAGCATTATCAGATGCATACCTACGCTTCGGCAGACGCCAGCCTAGGTAGATAAGTCATTCAGGCGGCGGTTGGCCACCTGTAGGAGAGGGCCGTTTGACGGCCCTATCATGAGGTATTCTTTTACCCACCCAGGGATTGCTTTTGGACATCCCAATTGTCTGGGTCTCCCAATGGAGCGACAAAGAAGAAGGGAATTTTGTTTACTTACCGTAAATTCCTTTTCTTCTAGCTCCAATTGGGAGACCCAGCACCCGCCCTGTTTTCTCGGGGTTTTTCTGTTTTTTCGGGTACACATGTTGTTCATGTGGTATGGTTCAGTTCTCCGATGTTTCCTCGGATTGAATTGGTCTTTAAACCAGTTATTGGCTTTCCTCCTTCTTGCTTTGGCACTAAAACTGGTGAGCCAGTGATCCCACTGGGGGTGTATAGCCAGAAGGGGAGGGGCCTTACACTTTTAAGTGTAATACTTTGTGTGGCCTCCAGAGGCAATAGCTATACACCCAATTGTCTGGGTCTCCCAATTGGAGCTAGAAGAAAAGGAATTTACGGTAAGTAAACAAAATTCCCTTCGTTGTGCGGTATGTGCATATATTTGTGTGTGCCGCGGTGTTTGTGTGTTGGGTGTTGTGTGTGTGCGGCGTTGTCTGTATGTGGGTGTCTGTGTAGGGCGGTGTTTGTGGTTCCCAGTGTGTGTGTGTGTGTGGTGTGGTGTGTTGTGCGGTGCGTGTGGCTGTGTGTGTGTGTGTGTGTGTTTTGGGGAGAGGTGTGCACCCCCCATTGTGCTCCATCCCGCATGCTGCGCACCCCCCATCGTGCTCCATCCCCCATGCTGCGCATTCCCGATCGTGCTCCATCCCCCATGCTGCGCACCCCCCATCGTGCTCCATCCCCCATGCTGCGCACCCCCCATCGTGCTCCATCCCCCATGCTGCGCATTCCCGATCGTGCTCCATCCCCCATGCTGCGCACCCCCCATCGTGCTCCATCCCCCATGCTGCGCACCCCCCATCGTGCTCCATCCCCCATGCTGCGCACCCCCCATCGTGCTCCATCCCCCATGCTGCGCACCCCCATCGTGCTCCATCCCCCATGCTGCGCACCCCCATCGTGCTCCATCCCCCATGCTGCGCACCCCCATCGTGCTCCATCCCCCATGCTGCGCACCCCCCATCGTGCTCCATCCCCCATGCTGCGCACTCCCAAACGTGCTCCATCCCCCATACTGCGCACCCCCCATTGTGCTCCATCCCCCATGCTGCGCACCCCCCATCGTGCTCCATCCCCCATGCTGCGCACCCCCCATCGTGCTCCATCCCCCATGCTGCGCACCCCGATCGTGCTCCATCCCCCATGCAGCGAACCCCCCATCGTGCTCCATCCCCCATGCTGCGCACCCCCCATCGTGCTCCATCCCCCATGCTGCGCACCCCCATCGTGCTCCATCCCCACTCCCCATTGTGCTCCATCCCCCATGCTGCGCACTCCCCATCGTGCTCTATCCCCCATGCTGCGCACCCCCATCGTGCTCCATCCCCCATGCTGCGCACCCCCATCGTGCTCCATCCCCCATGCTGCGCACCCCCATCGTGCTCCATCCCCCATGCTGCGCACCCCCATCGTGCTCCATCCCCCATGCTGCGCACCCCCATCGTGCTCCATCCCCCATGCTGCGCACCCCCCATCGTGCTCCATCCCCCATGCTGCGCACCCCCCATTGTGCTCCATCCCCCATGCTGTGCACTCCCCATCGTGCTCCATCCCCCATGCTGTGCACTCCCCATCGTGCTCCATCCCCCATGCTGTGCACTCCCCATCGTGCTTCATCCCCCATGCTGTGCACTCCCCATCGTGCTCCATCCCCCATGCTGCGCACTCCCCATCGTGCTCCATCCCCCATGCTGCGCACCCCCCATCGTGCTCCATCCCCCATGCTGCGCACTCCCCATCGTGCTCCATCCCCCATGCTGCGCACCCCCCATCGTGCTCCATCCCCCATGCTGCGCACTCCCCATCGTGCTCCATCCCCCATGCTGCGCACCCCCCATCGTGCTCCACAGTCACACATCAGACAGTATACACGCACACATCTGATCGCATAAACTCACACACACACCCCACTTCTCCCTGTGCCCACCGGTGGGCGGTCCCAGCAGCTGTTCTGCACGCCGTGCTCCTCTGCCGACACTCACAGATCCGATCGCATACACTCACACATCAGAACACACTCGCACACACCCGATCGCATACACGCACACACCCGATCGCATACACGCACACACCCGATCGCATACACGCACACACCCGATCGCATACACGTACACACACAGTGACGATATCGCACATATGCGCTCACACACTCCCAACATCCGGAGATACCACATGCTTCCGGCCATGTGATCCTCCGGCAGGTCCTGGAAGGTCACTGCACGCACAGTATCGCCGCCGAGAAGTAAGCGATATCACCGGATGTTGTGAGTGTGTGGATGCGATCTGATGTGTGTGTGTGTGAGGTGTGTGTGAGAGAGTGTGATCTGATGTGTGTGTGTCTGTTCCTATATGTGTGTGTGCGTGTGTGTGTTCCGCCGCTGCAGGACCTTGATGTGCTCACCTGCTCCCGGTCGGCATCTGGTGAGTATAGGTGCTATAGGTGGGGAGACAAAAGGCGCAAATAGGGTCTTACCCGATATAACCTTGAATGATGGAAAGGGAAAAAATACACTCACCTGATATGGTTGTGCCAGTCACAACTCCTTAGATCGCATGTGAGTGTCAGCGCGGTTTAAAGCAGCGGCCCCGTGAATGGCAAATATATATATACACAAAGAAGGGAAAACGGGTTTTAGCCGCGCTAAAAAACCACTGGTGCAGGATTAATAAAGAAGTTTCTTTTTTATTTCAGCATTTCCAATGCGTTTCAGAGACAAGGACCGTCTCCTTCCTCAGGGAAAAAAGAAATCATGCAACTGTCTACAGTCAGACAGTTGCATGATTTCTTTTTTCCCTGAGGAAGGAGACGGTCCTTGTCTCTGAAACGCGTTGGAAATGCTGAAATAAAAAAGAAACTTCTTTATTAATCCTGCACCAGTGGTTTTTTAGCGCGGCTAAAACCCGTTTTCCCTTCTTTGTGTATATATATATCTGGTGAGTATGACTGCGGGGTGTTCTTTTTTCTGTCTTCTCTCTTCTGGGGGTGCCCGCTGCCTATAATGAAGTGTCTTGCAGTGTCTTTAACTCTTTCACCGCTGCATGACACTTCATTATTGACCGCACCGGTGTACGCTGGTAACCATGATATAGTTACCCGATGTTTATCATGGTTACCAGCGTACACCGGCTCCGTCACGTCCCAGCATCGCAAGGTTATATCTGGGCTGGGGGAATCGGGGCTTCGTTTGAATTCAAGGGAAGGGGCGTGGCCGAGCGGTCGATGCGTGCGGAGTGTCGGGACGAGCGGCCAATCCATGCGTGGGGTGGGGCCAAGCCGAGGCGAGCGGCCAATCCGTGGGGGTGGGTGGGACCAGGCCGAGCCCGGCGGCCAATCCGAAAGTTGGCACTGTAAGGACGCAATTTTGGGGCAAGACAGACAGAATAAGGCAATTATATATAGATATGCTAGAATGATGTATATAAGGGCTCACTGGTGGTGGCCGCAGCTTATAGGCCCCAAATCTGGTGACAGGTTCCCTTTTAACAAATTAGCGCTGTAACTGGTCCTCACTATGACTCAAAGCTGACTGACCGCGGATTGACGCTCCGCACTGAGGCATCGGGATCTGATTTCTCAGCTGATGCTGCTCTCCTTGCTGACGGCAGCATTAGAGGGGCTCTCTCCGCTCTTAGGCTTTGTGCACAGGTTTTCGAGCAGTTTTGAAAAACTTCAAATCCTCCTCTAAAATGAGCATTTCTACTGCAAAAACAAGTGCACGTAGTAGGTAGTACAGCTGTGTGTGACTGTCGGTATTCCTTCTAAAGCCCGCTTTACACGTTACAATTTCTCGTGCGATCGCATTTGTGATTGCACCCGGCCCCCATCGTTTGTGCGGCACGGGCAATTTGTTGCCCGTGTCGCACAAACTCGTAAACCCCCGTCACACGCAGTTACCTCCCGGGCGATGTCGCTGTGGGCGGCGAACATCCTCTTCCTGAAGGGGGAGGGACGTTCGGCGTCACAGCGACGTCACACAGCCGCCGGCCAACAGAAGCGGAGGGGCGGAGATGAGCGGGAAGTAACATCCCGCCCACCTCCTTCCTTCCGCATTGCTGGCCGGACGCAGGTAAGCTGTGTTCTTCGTTCCCGGGGCGTCACACGTAGCGATGTGTGCTGCCTCTGGAGCGACGAACAACTTGACGTTTCGATTTTTTTTTTTTTTTTTTAAAATGAGTGACGTGTCAATGAGCAACGATAAGGTGAGTATTTCTGCTTGTTCACCGCCGCACGTTACTGTCACATACTACGATATATCAGACGATGCTGGATGTGCGTCACTAACGACGTGACCCGGACGACATCTCGTTAGATATATCGTAGCGTGTAAAGCCCGCTTTAGGCTGAGCCGGGCTCCGCACTTATACAACCAACCCCGTTATTTCCTATGGGATTCTTTATGAATCAGTTCTGAACCAGTCCAGGTTGTGTGGCGTGTTGTCCGGTTCTGGACGCCTGACCAGTACAGACTGCATCGCTCCGTGTCCGGGTCTGCACAATACTGGCTGAACACACGTGTAAAGTGAGCCTCACTGGTATCTTCCTAGTCCCATCAGTTATACCGCCATGTATGTAACACGTGTGCCTCTGATATAATGCATGGATGGTGGATGTGTTTGCGCTCTGTATTGCTGGCCGTCACTGGTCGTGCTTGGTTTCTATAAAGGTTCCTTTGTCCTCCAGCAGGTGTGTTCTCCGCCGGCCTGGCTCCAGCTGCCTTTGTGCCAAACCCTTACATCATTAGCACCGCTCACCCTGGCACAGATCCATACACCGCTGCCGGGCTCGCCGCTGCTGCAACCTTAGGTATGTGCCTGCCTGGAGGGTATCTCGTTGGCCACCAAGCTTTTATTAATGAGACGTTTAGTATTGGTCCTCCTGGTCTTCATTGAAGTCACGATTGATAAATCCTGGCTCCACTTTTTATCTGCGCAGCCTGCGGCCGTCCTTGATGAGTGATGCAGCTTTCTGTCTCTCCTCCTCAGGCCCTGCGGTCGTACCACCCCAGTATTATGGTGTTCCCTGGGGAGTCTATCCAGCCGGATTATTTCAGCAGCAAGCGGCTGCTGCCGCAGCTGCCTCCGCCGCGAACAACAACAACCAGCAGGCGGCAACACAAGCAAACCAGGGTCAGCAACAGGTAAGCAGCCGTTACAGGCCACTCTACATAGGTGGAGGCCAGTGCCTGTTGTAAGTACGGCATTCTCTGAATGCACACATTAATAATATTTACCGTATTTTTCGGATTATAAGACGCACTTTTCCTCCTAAAAATTTGGGAGGAAAATGAGGGGTGCGTCTTAAAATCCGAATGTAGTTTACCGGGGTGCGGTGAAGAGGGGTCAAAGGAGGCAGGGGTAATGCTATGCGGTGTGCTGCCCACGCTGGTTTATGCGGCGCTGTTCTGTGCATCGGGCGGCGTGGCTCTGCTCTGTGCAGAACTGCTCTGTGCGGCGTGTAGTATTCTGAAGATTTCGGCAGTCAGGGCTTCAGATAATGGCGCCTAGAGTCAGCGCGTGCAGATGGAGCTCTCAGCTCAGGCTCTAATCTGCGCACACGCCGACCCTGGCCGCCATTATTTGAAGCCCTCACCGCCGACATCTTCAGAATGGCTGGTGATTCACCATCACCAGCCCCGCCCAGCAGGGCCTCGTCGCCAGCCCCGCCCAGCAGGGCCTCGTCGCCAGCCCCGCCCAGCAGGGCCTCGTCGCCAGCCCCGCCCAGCAGGGCCTCGTCGCCAGCAGAGCACAGCACTATCAATCAGTACATTGAAGGGTTATTTTTAAGAAATCATTTCTTTACATAGGTTGTGGTCCTGCTGGTGGGATTCCCGCTAATCCGGAGTCCGGGGCTCTGAGATACTCACTGGCTGCTGCCGATGGGCTATCTCTGGGGCTCCGATAGACATCGTGTGGCACCGCTCTGTTGTAGCAGGAGTTCTCAGAGCCCCGTTTTGAAGGATCGTTGAGATTGCAACAATTGGATTCACACCAAAGAGCAAATGATCAACTGTCCAAGAGATGAGAACTTTTCACATTGTAAATAACCCTTTACGCTATGGCCATGGCATCTAGTGATGTAGCAGAGGATTGTCTCTTGAAGTGTTCTCTGCTTTACATTACACAGCAGCTAAGCCTCCTGCGTTCGGGCTGAGTGGCTATACCACACACAACCCAGAGGTGGCGCGGTCACTGAAAGCCATGTTTTTGCTAATCCTGGACAATCCCTTTTAACTCTTAGATTACAAGGTAGTAAATGTACAATGCAACGCAAGTGTCAGTCTTAAAATCTGTACATCATCAGAGCAGTGCAGATAATGGTAATGGCCGTATTTCAGGTAATGCGGGCCGCAGCCAATCAGCGGCCGCTCACTCCCAGCCAAGGACAGCAAGGACAACAGACGGACTCTCTCGCCGCTGCAAATTCTGCCCTCGCATTCGGTCAGGGTCTGGCTACCAGCATGTCAGGTAGGAGGCGTGTAATATCTGGGATGTGGGCTATACTTGTTGTAGCGCGAGGGTTGAAACCTCTGTTTTCTCTCTTCCAGGCTACCAGGTTCTTGCTCCCACTGCCTACTACGATCAGAGCGGCGCCTTGGTGGTTGGTCCCGGAGCCAGAGCGGGGCTTGCTGCCCAGGTACGCCTGGTGGCATCCACCCCGGTCCTCATCAGCCCTGCAGCAGCACAAGCCGGTATGTGGAGTGGCCGACCCATAATGTCACCATAGCGCTATGTCACCTTACCTCTTACACATAACTGGACACAGAAGGGGGAATGCTGCAGGTTTTCTGCTTTGATTTTCAGACACAAAATACAAGAGTGGATCAGATTTGCCCAAATGTCATCCACGCTACAGAAACTTTTCACCTGACCAACGGTGTGAACCATCTGCAGCAAATCCGTTCCTATATTTGTCAGATTTTCCTCTTTTATGTATTTTCCCGTGGGACGTATTTACTGCAGATGCCTCGCAGGCACATCAGCGGCATTCTGCATCACCTCTGACGTGCTGCGGGTCTGGAGCCCCCACCTCTTGTCAGTATACAGCGTGCCCACCCATATCCTGCACACCGCCATTAACTTGAGAACAGCGGCAGCTATAGGAATAGAAGTGGTGTCTAGGTATAGTAAAGTAGCCATGTGCTACGCAATGAAACCACCTATAGCACCACCTGGTGGAAAACAACGGAGTTAGCATTTTGATCTCGAAAACGGTACGAGATAGAGGAAAAAAAGTGAATTACAAAGTAGCAGGGCATCATCAATTCAATACAAATCAACACCTTGCATACAGAAATGCTAGGATATGAAACCCATGACTCCCCAAAACATTGAATGCTGGTCACACATATGGCGTTCATTTAACTTTGATGTTCAAAGTGGCCCCCGTCAGCTGCAATGCACATCTGGACTCTGGACAGCATACTGTATCTTCCTGCACGTTGTGTAATATGGTAGGTGACACGTTTGCACAAGCATCTGTGATACGTCGTCGTAGGTCCTGCAATGTTGGTGGAGGGGTCGCATACACCTGCTGCTTGATGTGACTTCACAGAAAGAAGTCCTATGGGGTCAGGTCAGGTGAGCGTGGAGGCCTCTCCACACAGCCACCATACCCAATGACTTGTAGGAAGGTCTCCATGAGGTATCGCTTCACGTCCGCAGCCTTGTGACTTTTACACTTTCTAATCATAGCATTTCTGTATGTAAGGTGTCGATTCGTATTGAATTGATGATGCCCTACAACTTTGTATTACACTTTTTTTCTCTCTCGTTCCGTTTTTGAAATAAAAATGCTAACTCCGTTGTTTTCCACCAGGCGGCGCTATAGGTGGTTTCATTGCGGAGCGCATGGCTACTTTACTATACCTAGACACCACTTCTATGCCTATAGCTGCCGCCGTTCTCAACTTAATGGCGGTGGACAGGATATGGGTGGACACGCTGTATGTTGCAGATACAATTTTGCAACTTATGCAAGATATTTCATCAAATCCTATCCACTAGTCTGGGTCCGTAAAAATGTGGATTTCTTTGTCGCTCCATTGGGAGACCCAGACAATTGGGTGTATAGCCTCTGCCTCCGGAGGCCACACAAAGTATTACACTTAAAAGTGTAAAGCCCCTCCCCTTGTGCCTATACACCCCCCCGTGAGTCACGGGCTCCTCAGTTTTTATGCTTAGTGCGAAGGAGGCACACATGCACGCATAGCTCCACAATTTAGTCAGCAGCAGCTGCTGACTATTTCGGATGGAAGAAAAGTAGGCCCATATAGGGCCCCCAGCATGCTCCCTTCTCACCCCACTCTGGTCGGCGGTGCGGTTAAGGTTGAGGTACCCATTGCGGGTACATAGGCAGGAGCCAACATGCTGTTTTCCTTCCCCATCCCCTAGGGGCTCTGGGTGAAGTGGGAGCCTAATCGGTCTCCAGACACTGGGACCGTGCTCCCTCCGCAGCCCCTGGGGAATCTGCTGGACAGGAGCTGGGTATCGTCAGGGACAAGGCCCTACTACTGTGAGGTACTCTGTGTCCCCTTGGGGACAGCGCATGGAGCGCTTGTGTCATACACGCTGCAGCACTGCTGGGTGTGTTAGTCCGCCGGGACTACCGCGCTGACCGCGCTTGTTTGCCAGCCGCGCTTATAACTTTAGTCCCCGGCTTTTGCGGCCTAGTACCGCATATTCCCGCCCCCGGGCCTGTCAGTCAGGGGAAGGGAGGGACGCTGCACTGGACGTCAGCGCTGAGGGCTGGAGCATACTTTGTATCCTCCTCCCCCCTCACTGAGCACAGTGGGACACCAGATTCCCGCACTTTCTTGGGCACGCCCACGGTCCCCTCCTCCTCACAGAACGCTGGCAGCCATTCCTGTCAGCACTTCTGAAGCTAGAGAGGAGAGACAAACGGCTCTGGGAGATCCAGGCAGGGAATCTGGTGGTCACACAACCGCTTTGGGCGGTCGGTAAGCCGCACCTGTTTCTAGGTGCTGGCCCCCCTGGGTGCCAAAGTGTATATATATATATATAGGTTTATATGGTATACATTTACTCTGTACGGTCGCACTGGTTTTTGGCTATATACCCTCCCAGATTGTACTCAGAGGAGACAACAGCATGTCGTCTGCAAATAGCAAGGGTGCCAAAGCACAGGCTTACTTTGCAACCTGTACCTCATGTGCGGCTATGCTACCTGTTGCAGATACAATTTTGCAACTTATGCAAGATATTTCATCAAATCCTATCCACTAGTCTGGGTCCGTAAAAATGTGGATTTCTCCCAAAGAAAAGCCTGTTGGGAGCGGACCTTTAACTCAAATTGACAGTAAACCCAAGATTTGCATTTTTCTTCTCGTACTATTTGAATTGTAAGATTGCTTTATATATTTATATATATATATTTATATTTCTTTTTCGCTCCTAATTGGGAGACCCAGACAGTGGGTGTATAGCTACTGCCTCTGGAGGCCGCACAAAGAACTACACTTAAAAGTGTAAGGCCCCTCCCCTTCTGGCTATACACCCTCCCGTAGGAGTACAGATTCCTCAGTTTTAGCTTTGTGCGCAGGAGGTCAGACACGCACGCATTGCTCCATTGTTTTTAGTCAGCAGCAGCTGCTGACTATGTCGGATGGAAGAAAAGAGGGTCTATACAGACTCCCAGCATGCTCCCTTCTCACCCCACTGTATGTCGGAGGTGTTTGTAAGGTTGAGGTACCCATTGCGGGTACGGCGGCAGGAGCCCACATGCTGATTCCTTCCCCATCCCTTTTTACAAGGCTCTGGGTGAAGTGGGATTTACCGGTCTCCAGGCACTGAGACCGTGCTCCATCTACAGCCCCTGGAGAAGATGCTGGATGGAGCGGAGTACATCAGGGACATGGCCCTGCTTCCTCAAGGTACTCTGTGTCCCCGTGCATTTGGCGCTCACACCACAGCATGCTGGGTGTTGTAGTGCGCCGGGGGACATCAGCGCTGCGGCGCTTGTGCCATGGCCTCATTCAGCTTCGCTGAAGCAGGCACACTTATGGGAATCGGTCGCGCCGGCCGCTGGAACTGCGGCGCGGCTGGCACTTGTAGTGCGCCGGGGACTTCAGCGCGGCCTGCGCTTTTACGGCGGCCGCGCTGATAACTAGAGTCCCCGGCTTTTGCGGCCTGCTTCCGTTCGTTCCCGCCCCCAGACCTGCCAGTCAGGAGAGGGGCGGGACGCCGGCCACTTCGAGGAATCGGTCGCGCCGGCCGCTGGGGCGGCTGGCACTTGTGGTGCGCCGGGGACTTCAGCGCGGCCCGCGCTTTTACGGCGGCCGCGCTGATAACTCGAGTCCCCGGCTTTTGCGGCCTGCTTCCGTTCGTTCCCGCCCCCAGACCTGCCAGTCAGGAGAGGGGCGGGACGCTGGCCAAGGCATCAGCGCTGAGGGCTGGAGTCTTTTTTACATACTCCAGCCCTCACAGTCGGCACAGAGGGGACACTGTTCCCGCACTTTTGTTTGGAACCTCCCACGGACCGCCCCTCTCCACAGACGCCGGCAGCCATTCCTGCTGACACGCTGAGCTGCAGAGGGGAGCCGGGGAGACCCAGACAAGGAATTCTGCGCCTCTTACCCGCTATTCAGCGGGCGGTAAGCAGCCCTCAGGGCTCACCCCCTCTTGTGACAGTAGTATTTTTAGTATTTTGTTGCTACAAATACTTTGTGTTGCATAGCGCTGGTTGCCCTTTGGCTATAGACTCTCACATTGCAGAGAGCCAGCAGCATGTCGTCCGGAAAACGCAAGGGTGCCAAGGCACAGACATTATATGCTTCCTGCACCGCATGTGGGACTTTTCTACCGGCAGGCTCCACGGACCCCCATTGTGTGCAGTGCTCGGCCCCTGCGGCACTTGCACAGTCGGGACCTCTGCTGGACGTGTCCCAGGGTGTACCACCTGTGAATGCTGTCCAGGTGACAGGAACTGAGTTTGCAGCTTTTGCTGACAGAATGTCTCTCACTATGTCACAAATTCTTGACACATTGCGAGCTAGGCCTGTACTTCAGGCCACGGACACTGTGCAATCATTGCCCCCTGGTCCCCCTCAGCTCAATTACCTCCAAGCTCCGGGACGGGCACATACACCTCAGGGTGAAGACTCTGACTCGGACGATGGCCCCGGGCAGCCTAAGCGGGCTCGCTATGACGGGCCTTCACATTCATCTCAATGGTCAGGATCCCAGCGAGATGAATCTATGGGTGATGAGGCGGACGTAACTGATCAGGATTCTGATCCTGGGACCGCTCTCAATCTAGATACACCAGATGGTGACGCCATAGTTAATGATCTTATATTTAACATCAATAAGATGTTAAATATTTCCCCACCAGCTCCTCTGGTAGAGGAGTCAGCTTCGCAGCACGAGAGAATCCATTTCAGATACCCTAAGCGTACATTAAGCACTTTTCTGGACCACGCTGACTTTAGAGACGCAATCCAGAAACCCCACGCTTATCCTGAAAGGCGTTTTCCTAAACGGCTTAAAGATACACGCTATCCTTTTCCCACTGAAGTGGTCAAGGGTTGGACCCAGTGTCCAAAAGTGGATCCTCCAATTTCCAGGCTTGCAGCTAGATCCTTGGTTGCAGTTGAAGATGGAGCGGCACTTAAAGATGCCACTGACAGGCAGATGGAGCTCTGGCTGAAATCCATCTATGAAGCGATTGGAGCGTCATTAGCGCCTTCTTTTGCGGCCGTATGGGCACTCCAAGCTATCACGGCCGGGCTTGCGCGAGTTGACTCAGTCACACGTGCCTTTGCCCCGCAGGTAGCACCATTGACCTCGCAAATGACGGCATTCGCGTCGTACGCGATTAATGCTGTTCTTGACGCTACAAGCCGCACGGCAGTGGCGTCAGCCAACTCCGTTGTTTTGCGTAGGGCCCTGTGGTTGAGACATTGGAAAGCAGATTCTCATTCCAAGAAGTGCTTAACTAATTTGCCTTTTTCTCGTGACCGATTGTTTGGAGAGCGTTTGGATGAAATCATCAAACACTCCAAGGGTAAGGACTCTTCCTTACCGCAACACAGACAAAACAAACCCCAACAGAGGAGGGGTCAGTCTGGTTATCGGTCCTTTCGAGGACCGGGCAGGTCCCAATTCGCCGCGTCAAAAAAGACTCAAAAAGACCAGAGACGCTCAGATTCTTGGAGGTCTCAG
This sequence comes from Anomaloglossus baeobatrachus, assembly GCF_048569485.1. Taxonomy (NCBI): domain Eukaryota; kingdom Metazoa; phylum Chordata; class Amphibia; order Anura; family Aromobatidae; genus Anomaloglossus; species Anomaloglossus baeobatrachus. The sequence goes on along the minus strand of NC_134355.1, from coordinate 640,761,290 downwards.
TCACGCCCAAAAAGGCCAGCCGGAGGAACCGTTGCAAGACGGCGTCCTCCTGACTTGCGGTCTCCGATTCCCACACCCGCGGTCGGTGGGAGGCTGTCCCACTTTGGCGACACTTGGCTGGCAAGCGTCAAAGACCGTTGGGTGAGAGATATTCTGTCTCACGGGTACAGGATAGAGTTCAGTTCTCGTCCGCCAACTCGTTTCTTCAGAACTTCTCCACCACCAGACCGAGCCGATGCTCTGTTGCAGGCGGTGGCCGCTCTAAAGGCGGAAGGAGTGGTGACCTCCGTCCCTCTTCAGGAACAAGGTCACGGTTTTTACTCCAATCTGTTTGTGGTCCCAAAAAAGGACGGATCGTATCGACCCGTCCTGGATCTAAAATTGCTCAACAGACACGTAAAAGTCAGGAGGTTCCGGATGGAATCCCTACGCTCCGTCATAGCCTCAATGTCTCAAGGAGATTTTCTAGCATCAATAGATATCAAAGATGCGTATCTCCACGTGCCGATTGCACCAGAGCATCAGCGTTTCCTACGCTTCGTCATACACGACGAGCACCTACAGTTCGTAGCGTTACCTTTCGGTCTGGCAACAGCCCCCCGGGTCTTCACCAAAGTCATGGCAGCAGTAGTAGCTGTTCTGCACTCGCAGGGTCACTCGGTTATCCCGTATCTAGACGACCTGCTTATAAAGGCACCCTCTCAAGAGGCATGCCAACACAGTCTGAAGGTGGCGCTAGACACTCTCCAGACTTTCGGGTGGATTATCAACTTTCCAAAGTCTCATCTAACCCCGACCCAATCTCTAACTTATCTTGGCATGGAGTTTCATACTCTATCAGCGATAGTGAGGCTTCCACTGGACAAGCAGTGCTCGCTACGGACTGGAGTGCAATCTCTCCTTCAGAGCCAGTCGCACTCACTGAGGCGCCTCATGCATTTCCTAGGAAAGATGGTAGCAGCAATGGAGGCAGTCCCGTTCGCGCAGTTTCATCTGCGCCCTCTCCAATGGGACATTCTACGCCAATGGGATGGGAAATCGACGTCCCTCGACAGGACTGTCTCCCTCTCTCAGACTGCCAAGGACTCTCTACGTTGGTGGCTTCTCCCCAACTCATTGTCACAGGGAAAGTCGTTCCTTCCCCCGTCCTGGGCAGTGGTCACGACAGATGCCAGCCTTTCAGGGTGGGGAGCGGTGTTTCTCCACCACAGGGCTCAGGGGACGTGGACTCAGGAAGAGTCCACCCTGCAGATCAATGTTCTGGAAATCAGAGCAATCTATCTTGCCCTGCGAGCCTTCCAACAATGGCTGGAAGGCAAGCAGATTCGGATTCAGTCGGACAATTCCACGGCGGTGGCGTACATCAACCACCAAGGGGGAACACGCAGCCGCCAAGCTTTTCAAGAAGTCCAGCGGATTTTGACGTGGGTGGAAAGCAGAGCGTCCACCATATCCGCAGTTCACATCCCAGGCATGGAAAACTGGGAAGCAGACTTTCTCAGTCGCCAGGGCATGGACGCAGGAGAATGGTCCCTTCACCCGGAAGTGTTTCAGCAGATCTGTTGCCGCTGGGGGACGCCGGACGTCGATCTGATGGCGTCACGGCACAACAACAAGGTCCCAGTTTTCATGGCACGGTCTCACGATCACCGAGCGCTGGCGGCAGACGCCTTGGTTCAGGATTGGTCGCAATTCCGACTCCCCTATGTGTTCCCACCTCTAGCATTGTTACCCAGAGTTCTCCGGAAAATCAAGTCCGACTGCCATCGAGCCATACTCGTCGCTCCAGATTGGCCAAGAAGGTCGTGGTACCCGGATCTGTGGCATCTCACAGTAGGCCAACCGTGGACACTACCAAACCGTCCAGATTTGCTGTCTCAAGGGCCGTTTTTCCATCTGAATTCTGCGGCCCTGAACCTGACTGTGTGGCCATTGAGTCCTGGATCCTAGCGGCCTCAGGTTTATCTCAGGGAGTTGTTGCCACAATGAGACAAGCTAGAAAACCATCCTCTGCTAAGATCTATCACAGGACGTGGAAGATTTCTTTGTCGCTCCATTGGGAGACCCAGACAATTGGGTGTATAGCTATTGCCTCTGGAGGCCACACAAAGTATTACACTTAAAAGTGTAAGGCCCCTCCCCTTCTGGCTATACACCCCCAGTGGGATCACTGGCTCACCAGTTTTGTGCTTTGTGCGAAGGAGGCAACACATCCACGCATAGCTCCACTTTTTAGTCAGCAGCAGCTGCTGACTATGTCGGATGGAAGAAAAGAGGACACATATAGTGTCCCCAGCATGCTCCCTTCTCACCCCACTGTATGTCGGAGGTGTTTGTAAGGTTGAGGTACCCATTGCGGGTACGGCGGCAGGAGCCCACATGCTGATTCCTTCCCCATCCCTTTTTACAGGGCTCTGGGTGAAGTGGGATTTACCGGTCTCCAGGCACTGAGACCGTGCTCCATCTACAGCCCCTGGAGAAGATGCTGGATGGAGCGGAGTACATCAGGGACATGGCCCTGCTTCCTCAAGGTACTCTGTGTCCCCGTGCATTTGGCGCTCACACCGCAGCATGCTGGGTGTTGTAGTGCGCCGGGGGACATCAGCGCTGCGGCGCCATGTGCCATGGCCTCATTCAGCTTCGCTGAAGCAGGCTCACTTATGGGAACTGGTCGCGCCGGCCGCGGGGACTGCGGCGCGGCTGGCACTTGTAGTGCGCCGGGGACTTCAGCGCGGCCTGCGCTTTTACGGCGGCCGCGCTGATAACTAGAGTCCCCGGCTTTTGCGGCCTGCTTCCGTTCGTTCCCGCCCCCAGACCTGCCAGTCAGGAGAGGGGCGGGACGCTGGCCACTTCCAGGAATCGGTCGCACCGGCCGCTGGCAGCGGCGCGGATGGCACTTGTAGTGCGCCGGGGACTTCAGCGCGGCCCGCGCTTTTATGGCGGCCGCGCTGATAACTAGAGTCCCCGGCTTTTGCGGCCTGCTTCCGTTCGTTCCCGCCCCCAGACCTGCCAGTCAGGAGAGGGGCGGGACGCTGGCCACTTCTATGAATCGGTCGCGCCGGCCGCTGGAACTGCGGCGCGGCTGGCACTTGTGGTGCGCCGGGGACTTCAGCGCGGCCCGCGCTTTTACGGCGGCCGCGCTGTTAACTCGAGCCCCCGGCTTCTGGGCCTAGTCTCCCTTCGTTACCGCCCACAGCCCTGACAGTCAGGGTAGGGGCGTGACGCTGCATAGAGCAGCGCTGAGAGCTGGAGTATGTTTTGCATACTCCACCCCTCTCACTGTGTGCACTGTGATTCCGGATTCCCGCACTTTCTCAGGCACGCCCACGGCTTCCTTCTCTACAAGGACGCTGGCAGCCATTAGTGTCAGTTTACGATACAGAGACAAGTGTGGAACACCCTGGCATTCTGATAGTCACACAATCGCTGTAACAGGCGTTAAGCAGCACCTGTGCTGCTAACCCCACTAGTGCAGAAGTGCACTTATGGATATGCTTGTGCTATATACATTGCACTGTTTGGTCGCACGTTGTATATACCCTCCTGGATTATGCGGAGGAGTTATCAGCATATTCTCTGTGTAAAACAAAGGTGCAGAACCACATGTTTTTCTATACAGCTGGTACAGCATGTACGGCTATACGGCCGGCAGGTTACATAGACTCCCATTATATGCACTAATGGCCAGGGGATGAGGACGGTGTCTGCAGTATTTACTGACAGTTTTTCTGAGACTATGGCTATGATACTAGAAGCCTAGCAGTCCGGACATGTCTCTCGCAATATGGGCACTGTTGAATCATTGTTCCATGGCCCCCCTCAGTGTGAATAACTAACAGCTCCGGGAATGTCACACGCATCCCAGAGTCACGGCTCTGCACGGACGTCAGTCCCAGACAGCAGTGGGCTCGCTATGAGCGGCCTCGGTTTCATCAGGGTCCTAACAGAAGGACTCGCTGTGTAATGAGGCGGAAGTAGCGGCTCAAGATTCTGATCCTGAGACCGCTCTCAATCTGGATACACCTGATTGTGACGCCATAGTAAATAATCTTATAGCGTCCATCTATAGAATGTGGGTTATTTCTCACAGCTCCTCCAGTGGAGGAGTCAGCTTCTCGTATTTTTCTGGACCACTCTGCCTTCAGAGAGGCAGTCCAGGAACACCACGCTTATCCAGATATGCGCTTCTCCAAACGGCTTAGGATACACGTTATCCCTGTCCCCTGACTTGGTCAAGGACTGGACCCAATGTCCCGAGCGGCATCCTCCAATCTCCAGGCTTGTAGCTAGATCCATAGTTGCAGTGGAAGATGGAACTGCAAACTCAAAGATGCCACTGACAGACGGATGGATCTCTGGTCGAAAGCCATCTATGAGGCTGTCGGCGTTGGCTCCTGCATTCTCTCCTTGGGGCATTCCAAGCTATTTCAGCTTGTCTTACACAGATTGACACGGTTACACGTACATCTGTGCCGCAGGTGGCATCCTTAACCTCTCAAATGTCTGCATTTGTTTCTTACGCGATTCAGCCTGGACTCTAGAATGGAAGGCAGCTCTGCTTCCAAAAAAGGTTGCCTAACGAGACTCGGGCAGGTCCCATTTTTCCTCGTCCAATGTGGACTCAAAAAGATCAGAGGAGCTAAGATTCTTAGCGGGCTCAGTCTCGCCCAAAAGAGCGACAGTCTGAAAACCCGCTTCCAAAGCGGCTTCCTCATGACTTGCGGCCTCGGTCGGTGGCAGGCTCTCCCGCCTTGGCGATATTTAGCTGCCATAGGTCAATGACCATTGAGTGTGAGACATTCGGTCTCACGGGTACAGGATAGAGCTCACTTCTCGTCCCCCAACTCGATTCTTCAGAATTCCACCTCCCGGCCGGGCCGCTGCTCTTCTGCAAACAGGGTGCACTCTATAGGCAGAAAGAGTGATGACCCCCGTTCCTCTCAGGAACAAGGTCACGGTTTGCCCCAAATTCTTTGAGGTACCTATAACAACGGGCCGCTCCGTCCCGTTCTGGATCTAAAAATGCTCAGCAAGCTCGTGGACACCAGGCGGTTCTGGATGGCTTCCCTCCGCCATGTCATCGCCTCAAGGTCCCAAGGATATTTCCTAGCATCGTTAGGCATCAAGGATGCTTATCCACACGTGCCGATTGATCCAGAGCACTAGCGTTTCTACGCTTCGTTATAGGAGACGAACACCTTCTGTTCGTAGCTCTACCTTCCGGCTAGCGACAGTCCAACTGGTCTTCGCCAAGGTCAGGGCGGCAGTAGTCACAGTCCTGCACTCTCAGGGTCACTCTGTGGTCCCGTATTTAGACGATCTACTTGTCAAGGCACTCTCTTAGGAAACATGCCAACACTGCCCGAACGTTGCGCTGGAGACTCTCTAGAGTTTTGGGTGGATCATCAACTTTTTAAAGTCAGATCCGACCCCGACCCTATCGATAACATATCTAGGCATAGAGTTTCTTACTCCCTCAGCGATAGTGAAGCTGCCGCTAGACAAACAGCATTCACTACGGGCTGCAAGCTCTTCTTTAAGAACCAGTCGCACACATTGAGACGCCTCATGCACTTCCTACGTAAGATGGTAGTAATAGAGGCAGTTCCTTTCGCGCAGTTTTACTGCGTCCACTACAATGGGACATTCTCCGCCAATGGGACAAGGAGTCGACGTCCCTCAACAGAGTCGTCGTTCTTTCTCAGGCGGCCAAGGAATCTCTACGGTGGTGGCTTCTTCTCACCTCTTGGTCAAAAAGAAGGTCCTTCCTATCCCCGTCCTGGGCGATAGTTACGACAGACGCGAGTCTATCACGGTGGGGAGCAGTTTTTCTCCACTACAGCGCTCAGGGTACGTGGACTCAGCAAGAGTCCACGCTTCAGATCAATGTTCTTGAACACAGAGCAGTGTATCTTGCCCTACAAACCTTCCAACAGCGGCTGGAAAGCAAGCATATCCGACTTCAGTCGGACAGCTCCACAGCGGTGGCATACATCAACCAGCAAGGAAGAACGCGCAACCGGCAAGCCTTCCAGGAAGTCCGGCAGGTTCTGATGTGGGTGGATGACACGGCATCCACCATATCCACAATTCACATCCCAAGTGTGGAAACTAGGAAGCTGACTTCCTAAGTCGCTGACGTGTGGCCGAAGAGTATGGTCTCCTCACCCGGACGGGTTTCAGGAGATCTGGCGCCGCTGACAGAGGCCGGACGTCGATCTAATGGCGTCACGGCACAACAACAATGTGCCAGCTTCATAGCACGGTTTCACAATCATCGAGCTCTGGCGGCAAACGCCTTAGTTCAGCATTGGTCGCAGTTCCAGCTCCCTTAGGTGCCACCTCTGGCATTGTTGCACAGAGTACTGCGCTAGATCAAGACTGACGGCGGCCGCGCCATCCTCGTCGCTACAAATTGGCCGAGGATGTTGTGGTACTTGGTTCTGTTGTGCCTCACGGTAGGCTAACCGGGGGCACTACCAGAACAATCAGACTGGCTGTCTCAAGGGCCATTCTTCCATTTGAATTCTACGGCCCCCAACCGGATGGTGTGGCATTGAGTCCTGGAACCTAGTGTCGTCAGGATTACCTCTGGACGTGGTTGCCACCATGAGACAGGCTAGCATACCAACGTCCGCCACGATTGACCACAGGACGTGGAAGATGTTCTTATCTCGGTGCTCGGCGCAGGGTGTTTCTCCCTGGCCGGTTGCATCGTCTAGGTTTCCTTCCTTCCTGCAATCTAGGTAGGAAAATGGGTTGTCGCTCAGTTCCCTTTAGGGACAAGTCTCAGCGCTATCTGTATTTTTTCAGAAACGACGACTTCCTCAGGTACGCACGTTCCTACGGGGAGTTTGTCTTCTCAGCATTCCGTACAAGCGGCCGTTAGAGCCCTGAGATCTGAACAAGGTTCTAATTGCTCTCCAGATGCCGCCTTTCGAGCCTTTGAAGGATGTCTCCCTTCCCGTTTTTCACGGGAAGTGGCCTTCTAGTAACGGTCTCGTCTCTTAGGACAGTTTCCAAGCTAGCAACGCTCTCATACAAACTCCCTTCCTGGTCCTTCACCAGGACAGGGTAGTTCTGCGTCCGGTTCCGGAATTTCTCCCTAAGGTGGTATCCCATTTTCATATCAATCAGGATATCACCTCACCTTCTTGTGTCCTCGTCCAGTCCATCAATTTCAGAAAGATTTGCATCTGTTGGTTCTGGTGAGAGCACTCAGGTTCTACTTCCCGCATGGCGCTCCTGCGCCACTCGGATGCACTCTTTGTCCTTGTCGCTGGTCGGCGTAAACAGTCGCAAGCTTCCAGATCCACCCTTGCTCGGGGGATCGAGGAACCAATTCTTGAAACCTACAGTTCTACTGGGCTTCTGGTTCTCTCAAGGCCGAAGGCCCATTCTACCAGAGCCGTGGGTGCATCCTGGGCATTACGGCACCAGGCTACGGCTCAGCAGGTGTGTCAGGCACCCACCTGGTCGAGTCTACTTACTTTTACCAAGCATTATCAGATGCATACCTACGCTTCGGCAGACGCCAGCCTAGGTAGATAAGTCATTCAGGCGGCGGTTGGCCACCTGTAGGAGAGGGCCGTTTGACAGCCCTAGCATGAGGTATTCTTTTACCCACCCAGGGATTGCTTTTGGACATCCCAATTGTCTGGGTCTCCCAATGGAGCGACAAAGAAGAAGGGAATTTTGTTTACTTACCGTAAATTCCTTTTCTTCTAGCTCCAATTGGGAGACCCAGCACCCGCCCTGTTTTCTCGGGGTTTTTCTGTTTTTTTCGGGTACACATGTTGTTCATGTAGTATGGTTCAGTTCTCCGATGTTTCCTCGGATTGAATTGGTCTTTAAACCAGTTATTGGCTTTCCTCCTTCTTGCTTTGGCACTAAAACTGGTGAGCCAGTGATCCCACTGGGGGTGTATAGCCAGAAGGGGAGGGGCCTTACACTTTTAAGTGTAATACTTTGTGTGGCCTCCAGAGGCAATAGCTATACACCCAATTGTCTGGGTCTCCCAATTGGAGCTAGAAGAAAAGGAATTTACGGTAAGTAAACAAAATTCCCTTCTTTCTTAGCGTGGTGCTTGGCTCAAGGGTTTTCTCCCTGGCCATTTGCATTGCCAATTTTTCTTTCCTTCCTGCAGTCTGGGTTGGAAAAAGGTTTGTCGCTTAGCTCGCTTAAGGGTCAAGTCTCCGCACTATCCGTATTCTTTCAGAAACGCTTGGCACGGCTTTCTAAAGTACGCACGTTTCTCCAAGGAGTTTGTCATATCGTTCCTCCTTACAGACGGCCATTAGAACCCTGGGATCTGAACAAGGTTCTCCTTGCTCTCCAGAAGCCGCCTTTCGAGCCTTTGAAAGAGGTTCCCCTTTCTCGGCTTTCACAAAAGGTAGTTTTTCTTGTGGCGGTCACGTCTCTTCGAAGAGTGTCCGAGCTAGCGGCGTTATCTTGCAAATCTCCCTTCCTGGTGTTTCACCAAGACAAGGTAGTACTGCGTCCAATTCCAGAGTTTTCTCCCAAGGTGGTTTCTTCCTTTCATCTCAATCAGGATATCACTTTGCCATCTTTGTGTCCGCATCCAGTTCACCAATTTGAAAAAGGTTTACATCTGTTGGACCTGGTGAGAGCACTCAGGATTTACATTTCTCGCACGGCGCCTCTACGCCGTTCTGATGCGCTCTTTGTCCTAGTCGCTGGTCAGCATAAGGGATCGCAAGCTTCCAAATCCACCCTGGCGCGGTGGATCAAGGAACCAATTCTTCACACATACCGTTCTGCTGGGCTTCCGATTCCATCTGGACTGAAGGCCCATTCTACCAGAGCCGTGGGTGCGTCCTGGGCATTGCGGCATCAGGCTACGGCTCAGCAAGTGTGCCAGGCGGCTACCTGGTCGAGTCTGCACACGTTTACCAAGCACTATCAAGTGCATACCTACGCTTCGGCAGATGCCAGCCTAGGTAGACAGGTCCTTCAGGCGGCGGTGGCCCACCTGTAGGAAGAGGCTGTCTGACAGCCCGTTCATGTGGTATCTTTTTACCCACCCAGGGACTGCTTTTGGACGTCCCACTGTCTGGGTCTCCCAATTAGGAGCGAAAAAGAAGAAGGGAATTTTGTTTACTTACCGTAAATTCCTTTTCTTCTAGCTCCAATTGGGAGACCCAGCACCCGCCCTATTTGTTCTTAGGGTTTCGTTTTTCGGGTGCACATGTTGTTCATGTTGTTTCTTAAGTTCTCCGATCTTGTTATCGGATTGAATTTGTTTTTGAAACTATTATTGGCTTTCCTCTTTCTTGCTTTGGTACTAAAACTGAGGAATCCGTACTCCTACGGGAGGGTGTATAGCCAGAAGGGGAGGGGCCTTACACTTTTAAGTGTAGTTCTTTGTGCGGCCTCCAGAGGCAGTAGCTATACACCCACTGTCTGGGTCTCCCAATTGGAGCTAGAAGAAAAGGAATTTACGGTAAGTAAACAAAATTCCCTTCTTCTTTGTCGCTCCTAATTGGGAGACCCAGACAATTGGGTGTATAGCTATGCCTCCGGAGGCCACACAAAGTATTACACTAAAAGTGTAAAGCCCCTCCCCTTCAGCCTATACACCCCCCGTACTGCTACGGGCTCATCAGTTTTTATGCTTTGTGCGAAGGAGGTCAGACATGCACGCATAGCTCCACAGCTTAGTCAGCAGCAGCTGCTGACTATGTCGGATGGAAGAAAAGAGGGCCCATAACAGGGCCCCCAGCATGCTCCCTTCTCACCCCACTCTTGTCGGCGGTGTTGTTAAGGTTGAGGTATCCATTGCGGGTACGGAGGCTGGAGCCCACATGCTGCTTTCCTTCCCCATCCCTCAATTAGGGCTCTGGGTGAAGTGGGATCCCATCGGTCTCCAGGCACAGGAGACCGTGCTCCATCCACAGCTCCTGAGGACCCTGCTGGATAGGAGCCGAGTATCGTTCAGGGACATGGCCCTGCTACTTGGAGGTACTCTGTGTCCCCGTGGGGACCGCGCACAGCAACACTCCAGCATTGCTGGGTGTGCTAGTGCACCGGGGACAGCAGCGCTGGCTGCATTTGTGCCACTATACACTTCAGCGTCGCTGAGTGTATTTGTGTCTTTCTTCCCGCCCCCAGCCCTGCCAGTCAGGGGAAGGGCGGGACGCTGTACAGGTCGGCAGCACTGAGGGCTGGAGCATGCTTTGCATACTCCACCCCCCTCACTCTGCACAGTGGGGCACCAGTTCCCGCACTTTTCTGGGTCACGCCCACGGCTCCCTCCTCTCCCTAGGACGCTGGCAGCCATTCCTCTCATGTGGTGCTGGCCCCACTAGTGCAGAAGTGTATTTATAGTTTATATGATTATAGTCTATACTTTACACTGTAGGGTGCACTGTTGATTTGTGGCTATATCCCCTCCTGTATTGCTCAGAGGAGACAACAGCATGTCGTCCACAAATAGCAAGGGTGCCAAGGCACAGACTTACTATGCTGCCTGTGCAGCATGTACGGCTATACTGCCGGCAGGTTCCACTGACCCTCATTGTGTGCAATGCTGGGCCCCTGTGGCACTTTCTCAGCCGGAGCCTCTGCTAAGGGTGTCCCAGGGAGAACCACCTGTTAACGCTGTCCAGGTGACAGGGACGGAGTTTGCAGTTTTTACTGAAAGACTTTCTGAGACTATGGCTAAGATATTAGAAGCCTTGCAGTCCAGGCCGGCATCTCAAGCCAGGGGCACTGTGGAATCATTGTCCCCTGGTTCCCCTCAGTGGGAACAGCAATGTCTTCCCGGGGTGTCTCATGGATCCCAGGGTGAGGTCTCTGACACGGACCGCAGCCCCAGACCGACTAAGCGAGCTCGCTATGAAATTCCCTCGACATCATCACAATGTTCAGGGTCTCAGCGAGAGGACTCTTTGTATGATGAAGCGGAGGTAGCTGATCAGGACTCTGATCCTGAAGCCGCTCTCAACCTTGATACTCCTGATGGGGACGCCATAGTGAATGATCTTATTGCGTCCATCAATGAAATGTTGAATATTTCTCCCTCAGCTCCTCCTGTGGAGGAGTCAGCTTCTCAGCAGGAGAAATTCCGTTTCAGGTTTCCCAAGCGTACAAAGAGTATGTTTCTGGACCACTCTGACTTCAGAGAGGCAGTCCAGAAACACCGAGCTTGTCCAGATAAGCGTTTTTCCAAGCGCCTTAAGGATACACGTTACCCTTTTCCCCCTGACGTGGTCAAGGGCTGGACTCAGTGTCCCAAGGTGGATCCTCCTGTCTCCAGACTGGCGGCTAGATCCATAGTTGCAGTGGAAGATGGAGCTTCACTCAAGGATGCCACTGACAGACAGATGGAGCTCTGGTTGAAATCCATCTATGAAGCTATCGGCGCGTCTTTTGCTCCAGCATTCGCAGCCGTATGGGCACTCCAAGCTATCTCAGCTGGTCAGGCGCAAATTGACGCACTCACACGTACGTCTGCGCCGCAGGTGGCGTCTATAACCTCTCAAACGTCGGCATTTGCGTCCTACGCTATTAATGCTGTCCTGGACTCTGCGACCCGTACGGCGGTTGCAGCCGTCAATTCGGTGGCAATACGCAGGGCCTTGTGGCTGCGGGAATGGAAGGCAGATTCGGCTTCCAAAAAGTGCTTAACTGGATTGCCATTTTCTGGCGACCGTTTGTTTGGTGAGAGATTGGATGAAATCATCAAACAATCCAAGGGAAAGGAAACATCCTTACCCCAGGCCAAACCAAAAACACCCCAACAGAGGAGGGGACAGTCGAGGTTTCGGTCCTTTCGGGGTACGGGCAGGTCCCAATTCTCCTCGTCCAAAAGGCCTCAGAAGGATCAGAGGAACTCCGACGCATGGCGGTCTAAATCACGCCCTAAAAAGACCGCCGGAGGTGCCGCTACCAAGGCGGCTTCCTCATGACTTACGGCCTCCTCACACCGCATCCTCGGTCGGTGGCAGGCTCTCCCGCTTTTGCGACACCTGGCTGCCACAAGTAAAAGACCGTTGGGTGAGAGACATTTTGTCTCACGGTTACAGGATAGAGTTCAGCTCTCGTCCTCCGACTCGATTCTTCAGAACATCTCTGCCTCCCGAGCGAGCCGAGGCTCTTCTGCAGGCGGTGGGCATTCTGAAGGCAGAAGGAGTGGTGGTCCCGGTTCCTCTTCAGCAACAGGGTCACGGTTTCTACTCCAACCTGTTTGTGGTTCCAAAGAAGGACGGGTCCTTCCGTCCTGTTTTGGACCTAAAACTGCTCAACAAACACGTAAGGACCAGGCGGTTCCGGATGGAATCCCTCCGCTCCGTCATCGCCTCAATGTCCCAAGGAGATTTCCTAGCATCGATCGATATCAAGGATGCTTATCTCCACGTACCAATTGCTCCAGAGCATCAGCGCTTCTTGCGCTTCGCCATAGGAGACGAACACCTTCAGTTCGCGGCACTGCCGTTCGGCCTGGCGACAGCCCCAAGGGTTTTCACCAAGGTCATGGCTACAGTAGTTGCGGTCCTCCACTCTCAGGGTCACTCAGTGATACCTTACTTAGACGATCTGCTGGTCAAGGCACCCTCTCAAGAGGCATGCCAACACAGCCTCAACGTTACTCTGGAGATTCTCCAGAGTTTCGGGTGGATCATCAATTTTCCAAAGTCAAATCTGACACCGGTCCAATCACTGACATATCTTGGCATGGAGTTTCATACTCTTCCAGCGATAGTGAAGCTTCCGCTGGACAAACAGCGTTCACTACAGACAGGGGTACAATCTCTCCTTCAAGGTCGGTCACACCCCTTGAGGCGCCTCATGCACTTCCTGGGGAAGATGGTGGCAGCAATGGAAGCAGTCCCTTTCGCGCAGTTTCACCTGCGTCCTCTTCAATGGGACATCCTACGCAAGTGGGACAGGAGGCCGACGTCCCTAGACAGGAACGTCTCCCTCTCTCAAGCAACCAAAGCTTCCCTTCGGTGGTGGCTTCTTCCCACCTCATTATCGAAAGGAAAATCCTTCCTACCCCCATCCTGGGCGGTGGTCACGACGGACGCGAGCCTGTCAGGGTGGGGAGCAGTTTTTCTCCACCACAGGGCTCAGGGTACGTGGACTCAGCAAGAGTCCTCACTTCAGATCAATGTTCTGGAGATCAGGGCAGTGTATCTTGCCCTAAAAGCGTTCCAGCAGTGGCTGGAAGGCAAGCAGATCCGAATTCAGTCGGACAACTCCACAGCGGTGGCTTACATCAACCACCAAGGTGGGACACGCAGTCGGCAAGCCTTCCAGGAAGTCCGTCGGATTCTGCTGTGGGTGGAAGCCACAGCATCCACCATATCCGCAGTTCACATCCCGGGCGTAGAAAACTGGGAAGCAGACTTTCTCAGTCGCCAGGGCATGGACGCAGGGGAATGGTCCCTTCACCCGGACGTGTTTCAGGAGATCTGTTGCCGCTGGGGGATGCCGGACGTCGACCTAATGGCGTCACGGCACAACAACAAGGTCCCAACATTCATGGCTCGATCTCAAGATCACAGAGCTCTGGCGGCAGACGCCTTAGTTCAGGATTGGTCGCAGTTTCGGATTCCTTATGTGTTTCCTCCTCTGGCACTGTTGCCCAGAGTGTTACGCAAGATCAGGGCCGACTGCCGCCGCGTCATCCTCGTCGCTCCAGACTGGCCGAGGAGGTCGTGGTACCCGGATCTGTGGCATCTCACGGTCGGCGAACCGTGGGCACTGCCAGACCGACCAGATTTGCTGTCTCAAGGGCCGTTTTTCCATCTGAATTCTGCGGCCCTCAACCTCAACCTGACTGTGTGGCCATTGAGTCCTGGATCCTAGCGTCTTCAGGATTATCTCAAGAGGTCATTGCCACTATGAGACAGGATAGGAAACCAACGTCCGCCAAGATCTACCACAGGACGTGGAAAATATTCCTGTCGTGGTGCTCTGCTCAGGGGTTTTCTCCCTGGCCATTTGCCTTGCCCACTTTTCTGTCCTTTCTTCAATCCGGATTGGAAAAGGGTTTGTCGCTAGGCTCCCTTAAGGGACAAGTCTCTGCGCTCTCTGTGTTTTTTCAGAAGCGCCTGGCCAGACTCCCACAGGTACGCACGTTCCTGCAAGGGGTTTGTCACATCGTCCCTCCTTACAAGCGTCCGTTAGAACCCTGGGATCTGAACAGGGTGCTGATGGTTCTTCAGAAACCACCGTTCCAGCCAATGAGGGATATTTCGCTCGCACGCCTTTCGCAGAAAGTGGTTTTTCTAGTAGCAGTCACCTCACTTCAGAGAGTGTCTGAGTTGGCAGCGTTATCATGCAAAGCTCCTTTCCTGGTGTTTCACCAGGACAAGGTGGTTCTGCGTCCGGTTCCGGAATTCCTCCCTAAGGTGGTATCCCCCTTTTCATCTCAATAAGGATATCTCCTTACCTTCTTTTTGCCCTCATCCAGTTCACCAGTGTGAAAAGGATTTGCACTTGTTAGATCTGGTGAGAGCACTCTACATTTCTCGTACGGCGCCCCTGCGCCGCTCGGATGCACTCTTTGTCCTTGTCGCTGGCCAGCGTAAAGGGACACAAGCCTCCAAGTCAACCCTGGCTCGGTGGATCAAGGAACCAATTCTCGAAGCTTACCGTTCCTCGGGGCTTCCGGTTCCCTCAGGACTGAAGGCCCATTCTACCAGGGCCGTGGGAGCGTCCTGGGCCTTGCGACACCAGGCTACGGCTCAGCAGGTGTGTCAGGCAGCTACCTGGTCGAGCCTGCACACTTTCACGAAACACTATCAGGTGCATACCTATGCTTCGGCAGATGCCAGCCTAGGTAGGAGAGTCCTTCAGGCGGCAGTTGCCCACCTGTAGGACGGAGCCGTTACGGCTCTATTATGAGGTATTATTTACCCACCCAGGGACTGCTTTTGGACGTCCTAATTGTCTGGGTCTCCCAATAAGGAGCGACAAAGAAGGGAATTTTGTTTACTTACCGTAAATTCCTTTTCTTCTAGCTCCAATTGGGAGACCCAGCACCCGCCCCTGTTTTTGTATACACATGTTGTTCATGTTAAATGGTTTCAGTTCTCCGATATTCCTTCGGATTGAATTTACTTTAAACCAGTTTATAATTTTTTCCTCCTTCGGGCTTTTGCACCAAAACTGATGAGCCCGTGGCAGCACGGGGGGTGTATAGGCTGAAGGGGAGGGGCGTTACACTTTTAGTGTAATACTTTGTGTGGCCTCCGGAGACATAGCTATACACCCAATTGTCTGGGTCTCCCAATTGGAGCTAGAAGAAAAGGAATTTACGGTAAGTAAACAAAATTCCCTTCTTTTCCCAAAGAAAAGCCTGTTGGGAGCGGACCTTTAACTCAAATTGACAGTAAACCCAAGATTTGCATTTTGCTTCTCGTACTATTTGAGCCTCTTGGTTAAAGTTGTAAGATTGTTAGAGATATATATATATATATATATATATATATATCTCTATCTCTCATTGCCTTAGTCTGTCTGTCTGTCTGTCTGTCTCCAAAATTGTGTCCTTACGGTGACACAAAGTGGATTGGCCGCTGGCCTCGCCATGGCCCCGCCCCCCCGCACGGATTGGTCGCTCGCCCTGGCTCCCCCCCACACGGATTGGCCGGCCGCTCGCACAGGCTCCGCCCCCCCCCCCACGGATTGGCCTCTCGCCCCGGCACCCTGCACGTATTGGCAACTCGGCCACGCCCCGCCCCCCTCACGCAATGCACGCACGCTCTGGCCCCGACCCCGCACGCATCCCCCGAACTGACACGGAGACACGACTCCCAGGTGAGTACTATACCCCCGGGAGCCCACACCAGCATACGCCGCCAACCCAGCCGACACAAACCCTCGCATTGCTGGGGTTTGCCGCCGTATGCTGGTGTGGGCTCCCGTGCGAGTGGGGGACGGGATGCGCTGGTAACCATGGTAGCATAGTTACTAGCGCATCAAGGTCCTGCAGCGGCGGAACATCCACACGCACACACATAACAGACACACACACACACACACACATCAGATCACACTCACTCTCACACACACCTCACACACACATCAGATCGCATCCACACACTCACAGCATCCGGAGATATAGCTTGCTTCTCGGCCGCGATACTGTGCTGTGAGCTTCCAGGACCTGCCGGAGGATCACATGGCCAGA
This sequence comes from Anomaloglossus baeobatrachus, assembly GCF_048569485.1. NCBI lineage: Eukaryota > Metazoa > Chordata > Amphibia > Anura > Aromobatidae > Anomaloglossus > Anomaloglossus baeobatrachus. The sequence goes on along the minus strand of NC_134355.1, from coordinate 640,745,128 downwards.
AGCATGTGGTATCTCCGGATGTTGTGAGTGAGCGCGTATGTGCAATATAGTCAATGTGTGTGTGTGAGAGTGTATGCGATCGGGTGTGTGAGAGTGTATGCGATCGGGTGGGTGTGAGTGCATGCGATCGGATCTGTGAGTGTCGGCAGAGGAGCACGGCGTGCTGGAGGAGGCTGGGAGGAGAGAGCCTGATCCTGGGGAAGGCTGGGAGGGGGAGGCTGATGCTGGGGGAGGCTGCGAGGAGAGAGGCTGATGCTGGGGGAGGCTGATGCTGGGGGTGGCTGGGATGAGAGAGGCTGATGCTGGGGGAGGCTGATGCTGGGGGAGGCTGATGCTGGGGGAGGCTGATGCTGGGGGAGGCTGATGCTGGGGGAGGCTGATGCTGGGGGAGGCTGGAAGGAGAGCGGCTGATGTTGGGGGAGGCTGGGAGGGTGTAGGCTGATGCTGGGGGAGGCTGATGCTGGGGGTGGCTGGGATGAGAGAGGCTGATGCTGGGGGAGGCTGGAAGGAAAGAGGCTGATTCTGGGGGAGGCTGGGAGGGGGAGGCTGATGCTGGGGGAGGCTGGAAGGAGAGAGGCTGATGCTGGGGGAGGCTGATGCTGGGGGAGGCTGGGAGGGGGAGGCTGATGCTAGGGGAGGCTGGGAGGAGAGAGGCTGATGCTGGAGGAGGCTGGGAGGCGGAGGCTGATGCTGGGGGAGGCTGGGAGGCGGAGGCTGATGCTGGGGGAGGCTGGAAGGAGAGAGGCTGATGCTGGGAGGGGGAGGCTGATGCTGGGGGAGGCTGGGAGGAGAGAGGCTGATGCTGGGGGAGGCTGGAAGGAGAGAGGCTGATGCTGGGAGAGGCTGATGCTGGGGGAGGCTGATGCTGAGGGAGGCTGGGAGGTGGAGGCTGATGCTGGGGAAGGCTGGGAAGAGGGAGGCTGGGAGGAGAGAGGCTGATCCTGGGGAAGGCTGGGAGGCTGGGAGGAGAGAGGCTGATTCTGGGGGAGGCTGGAAGGAGAGAGGCTGATGCTGGGGGATGCTGGGAGGGGGAGGCTGGGAGGAGAGGGGCTGATGCTGGGGGAGGCTAGGAGGGGGGAGGCTGAGAAGAGAGGCTAATGCTGGGGGAGGCTGAGGCTGGGAGGAGAGAGGCTGATGCTGGGGACAGAGAGGCTGATGCTGGGGACAGAGAGGCTGATGCTGGGGACAGAGAGGCTGATGCTGGGGACAGAGAGGCTGATGCTGGGGACAGAGAGGCTGATGCTGGGGACAGAGAGGCTGATGCTGGGGACAGAGAGGCTGATGCTGGGGACAGAGAGGCTGATGCTGGGGACAGAGAGGCTGATGCTGGGGACAGAGAGGCTGATGCTGGGGACGAGAGAGGCTGATGCTGGGGACGAGAGAGGCTGATGCTGGGGACGAGAGAGGCTGATGCTGGGGACGAGAGAGGCTGATGCTGGGGACGAGAGAGGCTGATGCTGGGGACGAGAGAGGCTGATGCTGGGGACGAGAGAGGCTGATGCTGGGGACGAGAGAGGCTGATGCTGGGGACGAGAGAGGCTGATGCTGGGGACGAGAGAGGCTGATGCTGGGGACGAGAGAGGCTGATGCTGGGGACGAGAGAGGCTGATGCTGGGGACGAGAGAGGCTGATGCTGGGGACGAGAGAGGCTGATGCTGGGGACGAGAGAGGCTGATGCTGGGGACGAGAGAGGCTGATGCTGGGGACGAGAGAGGCTGATGCTGGGGACGAGAGAGGCTGATGCTGGGGACGAGAGAGGCTGATGCTGGGGACGAGAGAGGCTGATGCTGGGGACGAGAGAGGCTGATGCTGGGGACGAGAGAGGCTGATGCTGGGGACGAGAGAGGCTGATGCTGGGGACGAGAGAGGCTGATGCTGGGGACGAGAGAGGCTGATGCTGGGGACGAGAGAGGCTGATGCTGGGGACGAGAGAGGCTGATGCTGGGGACGAGAGAGGCTGATGCTGGGGACGAGAGAGGCTGATGCTGGGGACGAGAGAGGCTGATGCTGGGGACGAGAGAGGCTGATGCTGGGGACGAGAGAGGCTGATGCTGGGGACGAGAGAGGCTGATGCTGGGGACGAGAGAGGCTGATGCTGGGGACGAGAGAGGCTGATGCTGGGGACGAGAGAGGCTGATGCTGGGGACGAGAGAGGCTGATGCTGGGGACGAGAGAGGCTGATGCTGGGGACGAGAGAGGCTGATGCTGGGGACGAGAGAGGCTGATGCTGGGGACGAGAGAGGCTGATGCTGGGGACGAGAGAGGCTGATGCTGGGGACGAGAGAGGCTGATGCTGGGGACGAGAGAGGCTGATGCTGGGGACGAGAGAGGCTGATGCTGGGGACGAGAGAGGCTGATGCTGGGGACGAGAGAGGCTGATGCTGGGGACGAGAGAGGCTGATGCTGGGGACGAGAGAGGCTGATGCTGGGGACGAGAGAGGCTGATGCTGGGGACGAGAGAGGCTGATGCTGGGGACGAGAGAGGCTGATGCTGGGGACGAGAGAGGCTGATGCTGGGGACGAGAGAGGCTGATGCTGGGGACGAGAGAGGCTGATGCTGGGGACGAGAGAGGCTGATGCTGGGGACGAGAGAGGCTGATGCTGGGGACGAGAGAGGCTGATGCTGGGGACGAGAGAGGCTGATGCTGGGGACGAGAGAGGCTGATGCTGGGGACGAGAGAGGCTGATGCTGGGGACGAGAGAGGCTGATGCTGGGGACGAGAGAGGCTGATGCTGGGGACGAGAGAGGCTGATGCTGGGGACGAGAGAGGCTGATGCTGGGGACGAGAGAGGCTGATGCTGGGGACGAGAGAGGCTGATGCTGGGGACGAGAGAGGCTGATGCTGGGGACGAGAGAGGCTGATGCTGGGGACGAGAGAGGCTGATGCTGGGGACGAGAGAGGCTGATGCTGGGGACGAGAGAGGCTGATGCTGGGGACGAGAGAGGCTGATGCTGGGGACGAGAGAGGCTGATGCTGGGGACGAGAGAGGCTGATGCTGGGGACGAGAGAGGCTGATGCTGGGGACGAGAGAGGCTGATGCTGGGGACGAGAGAGGCTGATGCTGGGGACGAGAGAGGCTGATGCTGGGGACGAGAGAGGCTGATGCTGGGGACGAGAGAGGCTGATGCTGGGGACGAGAGAGGCTGATGCTGGGGACGAGAGAGGCTGATGCTGGGGACGAGAGAGGCTGATGCTGGGGACGAGAGAGGCTGATGCTGGGGACGAGAGAGGCTGATGCTGGGGACGAGAGAGGCTGATGCTGGGGACGAGAGAGGCTGATGCTGGGGACGAGAGAGGCTGATGCTGGGGACGAGAGAGGCTGATGCTGGGGACGAGAGAGGCTGATGCTGGGGACGAGAGAGGCTGATGCTGGGGACGAGAGAGGCTGATGCTGGGGACGAGAGAGGCTGATGCTGGGGACGAGAGAGGCTGATGCTGGGGACGAGAGAGGCTGATGCTGGGGACGAGAGAGGCTGATGCTGGGGACGAGAGAGGCTGATGCTGGGGACGAGAGAGGCTGATGCTGGGGACGAGAGAGGCTGATGCTGGGGACGAGAGAGGCTGATGCTGGGGACGAGAGAGGCTGATGCTGGGGACGAGAGAGGCTGATGCTGGGGACGAGAGAGGCTGATGCTGGGGACGAGAGAGGCTGATGCTGGGGACGAGAGAGGCTGATGCTGGGGACGAGAGAGGCTGATGCTGGGGACGAGAGAGGCTGATGCTGGGGACGAGAGAGGCTGATGCTGGGGACGAGAGAGGCTGATGCTGGGGACGAGAGAGGCTGATGCTGGGGACGAGAGAGGCTGATGCTGGGGACGAGAGAGGCTGATGCTGGGGACGAGAGAGGCTGATGCTGGGGACGAGAGAGGCTGATGCTGGGGACGAGAGAGGCTGATGCTGGGGACGAGAGAGGCTGATGCTGGGGACGAGAGAGGCTGATGCTGGGGACGAGAGAGGCTGATGCTGGGGACGAGAGAGGCTGATGCTGGGGACGAGAGAGGCTGATGCTGGGGACGAGAGAGGCTGATGCTGGGGACGAGAGAGGCTGATGCTGGGGACGAGAGAGGCTGATGCTGGGGACGAGAGAGGCTGATGCTGGGGACGAGAGAGGCTGATGCTGGGGACGAGAGAGGCTGATGCTGGGGACGAGAGAGGCTGATGCTGGGGACGAGAGAGGCTGATGCTGGGGACGAGAGAGGCTGATGCTGGGGACGAGAGAGGCTGATGCTGGGGACGAGAGAGGCTGATGCTGGGGACGAGAGAGGCTGATGCTGGGGACGAGAGAGGCTGATGCTGGGGACGAGAGAGGCTGATGCTGGGGACGAGAGAGGCTGATGCTGGGGACGAGAGAGGCTGATGCTGGGGACGAGAGAGGCTGATGCTGGGGACGAGAGAGGCTGATGCTGGGGACGAGAGAGGCTGATGCTGGGGACGAGAGAGGCTGATGCTGGGGACGAGAGAGGCTGATGCTGGGGACGAGAGAGGCTGATGCTGGGGACGAGAGAGGCTGATGCTGGGGACGAGAGAGGCTGATGCTGGGGACGAGAGAGGCTGATGCTGGGGACGAGAGAGGCTGATGCTGGGGACGAGAGAGGCTGATGCTGGGGACGAGAGAGGCTGATGCTGGGGACGAGAGAGGCTGATGCTGGGGACGAGAGAGGCTGATGCTGGGGACGAGAGAGGCTGATGCTGGGGACGAGAGAGGCTGATGCTGGGGACGAGAGAGGCTGATGCTGGGGACGAGAGAGGCTGATGCTGGGGACGAGAGAGGCTGATGCTGGGGACGAGAGAGGCTGATGCTGGGGACGAGAGAGGCTGATGCTGGGGACGAGAGAGGCTGATGCTGGGGACGAGAGAGGCTGATGCTGGGGACGAGAGAGGCTGATGCTGGGGACGAGAGAGGCTGATGCTGGGGACGAGAGAGGCTGATGCTGGGGACGAGAGAGGCTGATGCTGGGGACGAGAGAGGCTGATGCTGGGGACGAGAGAGGCTGATGCTGGGGACGAGAGAGGCTGATGCTGGGGACGAGAGAGGCTGATGCTGGGGACGAGAGAGGCTGATGCTGGGGACGAGAGAGGCTGATGCTGGGGACGAGAGAGGCTGATGCTGGGGACGAGAGAGGCTGATGCTGGGGACGAGAGAGGCTGATGCTGGGGACGAGAGAGGCTGATGCTGGGGACGAGAGAGGCTGATGCTGGGGACGAGAGAGGCTGATGCTGGGGACGAGAGAGGCTGATGCTGGGGACGAGAGAGGCTGATGCTGGGGACGAGAGAGGCTGATGCTGGGGACGAGAGAGGCTGATGCTGGGGACGAGAGAGGCTGATGCTGGGGACGAGAGAGGCTGATGCTGGGGACGAGAGAGGCTGATGCTGGGGACGAGAGAGGCTGATGCTGGGGACGAGAGAGGCTGATGCTGGGGACGAGAGAGGCTGATGCTGGGGACGAGAGAGGCTGATGCTGGGGACGAGAGAGGCTGATGCTGGGGACGAGAGAGGCTGATGCTGGGGCAGCATGGGGGATGGAGCACGTTTGGGAGTGCGCAGCATGGGGGATGGAGCACGTTTGGGAGTGCGCAGCATGGGGGATGGAGCACGTTTGGGAGTGCGCAGCATGGGGGATGGAGCACGTTTGGGAGTGCGCAGCATGGGGGATGGAGCACGATGGGAGGTGCACACCTCCCCCAACACACACACAACACACCACACACACACTGGGAACCACAAACACTGCCCTACAGACACCCACACACACAGACAACGCTGCACACACACACAACACCCAACACACAAACACCGCGGCATACATAAATATACGCACATACCACGCAACACACACACATTGCACAAAACATACCTCCCCCCAAAACACACCACACCCACACAAACCGCGCAACACACAACGCTACAGACACACAGCGCTCCACAAACAACGCAACACACGCAGCACACATACAACACCGCTCTCACCCCCTGCCACACCCAGACAACACCCAGAACATGTACAGCACCCTACACAAACACTTGGTAACTACACACAACATATATATATATATATATATATATATATATATATATATATATAACAAAAATCATACATTAACTACACAATACATATATGTGTATGTATATCTATATATCTATATATTAATTTATTTATTTTTTTTTTTAAATATAATGATATATACTGATCCTGAATTCACTGTCATTTCCCAGCAGCTGCAGCCGTATCGGCCTCTGGCGCCAACAACCTTACCGCCGCCACCAATGGCATCTTCCGCCCGCTGGCGCCTCAGCAGCAGCAGCCCCAGCAGCAGCAGTCCCAGCAGAATGCCAACCTCCATTCCAGCTCGTTCTATGGGAACAACTCCCTGACCAACAGCTCCCAGAGCAGCTCCCTCTTCTCACACGGACCCGGACAGCCCGGGAACACCTCTCTGGGGTTTGGAAGCAGCAACTCTCTGGGCGCAGCGATTGGCTCGGCATTTGGAGGCTTTGGATCATCCGGTAAGTTCAAAACGCCAAAAGGCTATGGCAAAGGCAACCACCAGCACTGCCATTGCTTTTAGGATAAAGTCTCTGATTCGTTAAGACTATATTTTTGTGCCCCTACCTTTTTAAAGAACAGTTGTGGTAGGGTAAGAAGTGCCAAATTCATCGGGAGGCGCTCGTCACTTAATGAATTTGGCGCATCTAGCGCCTCGGCTGGGATTGTTACTCCAGTCCGGGGCAGAGGGCCATATCTGGACTAATTGTGGCACAAATTGTGATTTGTTAGGCTTGTTTTGCCGTGTTCCTTCCCATCCTCTTTGGCAGGGCTGCCGAAAACCAAACCTCAAGTTGCACAGAAATTTTGCAATATTTTACGGAGAAGTAAGGGAACCTCTCAGATCCGTTATTTCCTACAAACCAACAGCATTCACATTTGCATTTCTAATAATAATATTTATTCATATAGCGCTGGTAATTCCGCAGTGTTTTACATACAATGGCAACACTGTCCCCATTGGGGCTCACAATCTAGAGTCCCTATCAGTATGTTCAAAATTCCCTTCCTAAAAAGCCCTGTGTAACATTATTCTCTAAAATCAAGCTTTTGTACGCTAATTAGGCCTTTGACTAGTTGGAAGAGCGTGTTTTTGTGCCCGGACTAGTCTGCCTTCTTTCCATATGATCACTCCCCTGTGAGTGTGATGACCTGATTTCCACAAGCTGGCGCTATTGCAGCTCCTGGAAATATTGTGCATGTTTGCGGCTCATTTCAGCAGTATCAGTGCGCCTCAGAAACCGGGTGTATGTGTCCTTGCTTCAGAGGTGCACTGCATGATCTTAAGTGCTCCAATCATGCACAGTGCGCCACTGAAGCCGGGATACGTACACCCTGCCTCCACAGCGCACTGCCAACACGAGCCGCACACATGCACAAGATTTCCAGGAGCCGATGTTATCGTCTAGAGGTGTGATAACCTGGAAAGAGGGACGACTAGTCTGGGGAAATGTTACATCCACAGGGGCGTGATAACATGGAAAGAGGAAGGACTAGTCTGGGGAAATGTTACATCCACAGGGGCGTGATAACATGGAAAGAGGGACGACTAGTCTGGGGAAATGTTACGTCCACAGGGGCGTGATAACCTGGAAAGAGGGACGACTAGTCTGGGGAAATGTTACATCCACAGGGGCGTGATAACATGGAAAGAGGGACGACTAGTCTGGGGAAATGTTACGTCCACAGGGGCGTGATAACATGGAAAGAGGGACGACTAGTCTGGGGAAATGTTACGTCCACAGGGGCATGATAACATGGAAAGAGGGACGACTAGTCTGGGGAAATGTTACGTCCACAGGGGCATGATAACATGGAAAGAGGGACGACTAGTCTGGGGAAATGTTACAGCCACAGGGGCGTGATAACATGGAAAGAGGGACGACTAGTCTGGGGAAATGTTACATCCACAGGGGCGTGATAACATGGAAAGAGGGACGACTAGTCTGGGGAAATGTTACATCCACAGGGGCGTGATAACATGGAAAGAGGGACTAGTCTGGGGAAATGTTACAGCCACAGGGGCGTGATAACATGGAAAGAGGGACGACTAGTCTGGGGAAATGTTACGTCCACAGGGGCGTGATAACATGGAAAGAGGGACGACTAGTCTGGGGAAATGTTACATCCACAGGGGCGTGATAACATGGAAAGAGGGACGACTAGTCTGGGGAAATGTTACATCCACAGGGGCGTAATAACATGGAAAGAGGGACTAGTCTGGGGAAACCACGCACCATTAACTAGTCACAGGTCTAATTAGTATATGAAAAACTGAGGTAATAAAAAGCATTTAAGGTCTGATTTTAGAGAATGGTGTTACACGGGGCTGGTTATGGGTATTTGGCATGCTTATGTGACTGTTGCTGGGTTGGAGGACATAAGGGACCTGGCAGGTTCTCTTTAATGAAAAGGGGTTTTGCAAATGATCACCTTATTCCCCGTCTGTTACATCCGCATATTCTGGGGGGTGTCTGTAGACGGGTGTTGTCAGAGTGGGGAAAGCTTCTTTATGAGGCTATAAACTGGATCTAGCACTTATTGTACATATGTGGCTGTTATATGCCCATTCACCTTAGAGTATGGCTTCATTTACTTTGGAAGATCTTTGTATTAGGCCTCGGCTCCACTTGCGTTTTACACGGACAGGAGCAATCTGATAAAACATCGGATTGCAGTGTAAACCTATGGGGCAGCGTCCATATGCAATTCTTTTCTCGTGCCATATCTGCCTGAGAAATCGAGCATGGTGCGTTTGGCAGGGAGTCTCAGCTCACACGCCCCTATACAAGTCTATGGGAGAGTGCGAAACATCGCACTGCACTCGCATGTCATCCGCACAGGCGGATCACAGTATAATGACACTCGGCTGACGCTTGCAGCAGAGTCTGAGCCGAGGGTCATTAGGAGATAGCATGTGATGCTCTCACATTGGAAGCGATGTACAAGTGCCGAGGCCTAAGACGGCTGGATTTAGGTTTCTTCTGGTTTGGTGCTGGCCTACAGTCATCGCTGCCACCTGCTGGTTCAGTATGACGGCTGCACACCATGGCCTCCTGCTGGTTCAGTATGACGGCTGCACACCATGGCCTCCTGCTGGTTCAGTATGACGGCTGCACACCATGGCCTCCTGCTGGTTCAGTATGACGGCTGCACACCATGGCCTCCTGCTGGTTCAGTATGACGGCTGCACACCATGGCCTCCTGCTGGTTCAGTATGACGGCTGCACACCATGGCCTCCTGCTGGTTCAGTATGACGGCTGCACACCATGGCCTCCTGCTGGTTCAGTATGACGGCTGCACACCATGGCCTCCTGCTGGTTCAGTATGACGGCTGCACACCATGGCCTCCTGCTGGTTCAGTATGACGGCTGCACACCACGGCCTCCTGCTGGTTCAGTATGACGGCTGCACACCATGGCCTCCTGCTGGTTCAGTATGACGGCTGCACACCATGGCCTCCTGCTGGTTCAGTATGACGGCTGCACACCACGGCCTCCTGCTGGTTCAGTATGACTGCTGCACACCATGGCCTCCTGCTGGTTCAGTATGACTGCTGCACACCACGGCCTCCTGCTGGTTCAGTATGACGGCTGCACACCACGGCCTCCTGCTGGTTCAGTATGACGGCTGCACACCACGGCCTCCTGCTGGTTCAGTATGACGGCTGCACACCATGGCCTCCTGCAGGCTATGGATCTGGTAATTGCCTCTTACATTTGCCATTTACTGCTTTATGTGCTTCCAATTATGTTTTTCATTGACAGAAAACCCTCATTGCATATTTGCGATCTTATTTTGGAAAGTAATTTTTTTTTTCCCATATTCATTGTTTTGGCTGAAAATCAGATGTGGCAGGAGTCAGGTCGTATCACATTGCCCAGCTCCTGCCCAGTGTTGTGCCTAAAAGCCATTGGCTAGGGAGGGGATAACGTTCTGATCTCTGGGGTCTCCAGCATTCCTGAGATAAGGGCCCTGAAACCCTGAGAATAGAATGAAATGGAGGGACGCATGCTCGGCCTCCTCTCCAGTCATTGACTATAGGACTGTTGGAGAAACCTGAGTGCTGTACTCAGCAGTCATATTTACATTAAGTGGTGGTTTCTTATTCTCAGTCTGAACTCCACTCATTGAGTGCTGCGCTCAGCTTGCTGTTTCAGACCTATAGGTAATGAACTTAAGCGGGGTCGTGCCTGCGCGGCATCCCCTCTATTTAGACAGGGCCTTGCTTGTTGTGGTCGTGGCTCACAACACAACCACATTCACTTTCATTATGATGCATTGTAGCATCAACATACTGTGGGCCATGTGAAGCTGCGACCATGTAGCCCCAGCCTTAAAGGGGTACTCCGAAAAATGTAAGAAAAATAAATGAATATAAAGTACATGTAAATATTTAAAAATGTTACTAAGCACCTTTTATTTAGCAAAAATATTATCTTTAGTGCACGATCAGGATTCAGTTCCAAAAGAGGTGTGTAAACAAGTCTGCTGCAGACAGACATCGGGTGAGGGCAGCGTCCTGTCTGGTATCATGGACGTCTGTTCACTGAGCCTGACAGGACTAGTGGAGGAGCAGAGTGCAGACTACAGCAGAATATAATCTTTCTAGCTGACTGAGAGAGAACATTTATCTCATCAGCCTGGTTTATTGGAGGGCTGGAGGATGGTGGGAGTTACTGGAATAAACTATACAAAGTGTCTCCCACTTGTCCTGTCGAGTGAACAGAAAAAAGTGCTTTCATGGTACCCAGCAGACGCTGCCCTCGCCCGACGTCTGTCTGCGGCGGACGCTGCCCTCGCCCGACGTCTGTCTGCGGCGGACGCTGCCCTCGCCCGACGTCTGTCTGCGGCGGACGCTGCCCTCGCCCGACGTCTGTCTGCGGCGGACGCTGCCCTCGCCCGACGTCTGTCTGCGGCGGACGCTGCCCTCGCCCGACGTCTGTCTGCGGCGGACGCTGCCCTCGCCCGACGTCTGCCTGCGGCGGACGCTGCCCTCGCCCGACGTCTGCCTGCGGCGGACGCTGCCCTCGCCCGACGTCTGCCTGCGGCGGACGCTGCCCTCGCCTGTCCTAAAACATGGGATAGTTGGAAAACTCCTGAGAGTTGACATATTTCAAATCCTTAAAAACGATATATGGCACACTTGAATAAAGAGTGTGCTCAAGGAGGGGTCCAACAAGTTAAAATTATGAACACAGCTTGGCACTCTGAGAGTAGATGCGAGGATATTTATTATTCAGGCAAACTAAAATAACCTAAAAATAATGTAACGCTTTGACCCATATATCTGGGTCTCATCAAATACAATTGTGCCTTAAGATAGTGACAATGTGAAATGTCACCATAAGGTGTTTACATAGTCAGACTGCTGTAACATAAGCAGGTAAATGGCGCTCCAGAGGCATACGCTGGCAGTGGGCACACATTTTTCAAAACCTGAGCATGCACGAAGTAAAGATTGCCTTTTCTTTTTCGCTCCTAATTGGGAGACCCAGACAATTGGGTGTATAGCTATTGCCTCCGGAGGCCACACAAAGTATTACACTTAAAAGTGTAAGGCCCCTCCCCTTCTGGCTATACACCCCCAGTGGGATCACTGGCTCACCAGTTTTGTGCTTTGTGCGAAGGAGGCAACACATCCACGCATAGCTCCACTGTTTAGTCAGCAGCAGCTGCTGACTATGTCGGATGGAAGAAAAGAGGGCCCATACGAGGGCCCCCAGCATGCTCCCTTCTCACCCCACTTCATGTCGGAGGTGTTTGTTAAGGTTGAGGTACCCATTGCGGGTACGGAGGCTGGAGCCCACATGCTGCTTCCTTCCCCATCCCTTTTTACAGGGCTCTGGGTGAAGTGGGATTCTATCGGTCTCCAGGCACTGAGGCCGTGCTCCATCCACAGCCCCTGGTATCTGCTGGACATGGAGCGGAGTATCTTCAGGGACATGGCCCTGCTACATGGAGGTACTCTGTGTCCCTGTGGGGACCGCGCAGACACACGGCAGCACTGCTGGGTGTGTTAGTGCGCCAGGGACAGCGGCGCTGTCCGCACTAGTGCCATCGCACACCACAGCGTTGCTGGGTGTGTTAGTGTATTGGGTGACTACCGCGCTAACCGCCGCTGCCATTTTTATTTAAGGCGCCGCTGGGATTTGTGGTGCGCCGGGGACTTCCGCGCCGGCCAGCACTGATATGCCGGCCGCGCTTATTAACTCGAGTCCCCGGCTTCTGGGCCTAGTCTCCCTTCGTTACCGCCCACAGGCCTGACAGTCAGGGTAGGGGCGTGACGCTGCATAGCACAGCAGCGCTGAGAGCTGGAGTATGTTTTGCATACTCCACCCCTCTCACTGTGTGCACTGTGAAACCGGATTCCCGCACTTTCTCAGGCACGCCCACGGCTTCCTTCTCTACACAGGACGCCGGCAGCCATTAGTGTCAGTTTCTGTACGAACAGAGACAAGTGTGGAAGACCCTGGCATTCTGATAGTCACACAATCGCTGCAACAGGCGTTAAGCAGCACCTGTGGTGCTAACCCCACTAGTGCAGAAGTGCACTTATAGATATGCTTGTACTATATACATTGCACTGTTTGGTCGCACGTTGTATATACCCTCCTGGATTGTGCGGAGGAGTTATCAGCATATTCTCTGTGTAAATCAAAGGTGCAGAAACACATGTTTTTCTGTGCAGCCGGTACAGCATGTACGGCTATACGGCCGGCAGGTTACATAGACCCTCATTGTATCCAACTCAGCCGGAGTCTCTGCTAATGGCCAGAGGATGAGGACGGTGTCTGCAGTATTTACTGACAGATTTTCTGAGACTATGGCTATGATACTAGAAGCCTAGCAGTCCGGACATGTCTCTCACAACATGGGCACTGTTGAATCATTGATCCATGGCCCCCCTCAGTGTGAACAACTAACAGCTCCGGGAATGTCACACGCATCCCAGAGTCACGGCTCTGCACAGACGTCAGTCCCAGACAGCCTAAGCGGGCTCACTATGAGCGGCCCTCGGTTTCATCAGGGTCCTAGCAGAAGGACTCTCTGTGTAATGAGGCGGAAGTAGCGGCTCAGGATTCTGATCCTGAGACCGCTCTCAATCTGGATACACCTAATGGTGACGCCATAGTGAATAATCTTATAGCGTCCATCAATAGAATGTTGGTTATTTCTCACCCAGCTCCTCCAGTGGAGGAGTCAGCTTCACGTATTTTTCTGGACCACTCTGCCTTCAGAGAGGCAGTCCAGGAACACCACACTTATCCAGATATGCGCTTCTCCAAACGGCTTAGGATACACGTTATCCCTGCCCCCTGACGTGGTCAAGGACTGGACCCAATGTCCCAAGCGGCATCCTCCAATCTCCAGGCTTGTAGCTAGATCCATAGTTGCAGTGGGAGATGGAGCTGCACTTAAAGATGCCACTGACAGACAGATGGATCTCTGGTCTAAATCCATCTATAAGGCTGTCGGCGCACCGTTGGCTCCAGCATTCTCACCCTTGGGGCACTCCAAGCTATTTCAGCTTGTCTTACACAGATTGACACGGTTACACGTACATCTGTGCCGCAGGTGGCATCCTTAACCTCTCAAATGTCTGCATTTGTTTCTTACGCGATTCAGGTTGCCCTAGACTCTGCGAACCGTGCGGCAGTAGCCTCCGCTACTCCGTGTTTTTAAGCAGAGCCTGGTCTGCTCGTTAAGTGAATGGAAGGCAGATTCTGCTTCCAAAAAAGGGTGCTTAACCAGTTGCTTTTTTCTGCTGACCGACTGTTTGGTGAGCGTTTGGAGGTAACCATTAAACAGTCCAGGGGTAAGGATTCATCCTTTCCTCAGCCCGGACACAACAAACCCCAACAGAGCAGGAGGCAGTCGGGGTTTCGGTCTTTTCGAGGCTCGGGCAGGTCCCATTTTTCCTCGTCCAATGTGGACTCAAAAGGATCAGAGGAGCTCAGATTCTTGGCGGGCTCAGTCACGCCCAAAAAAGAGACAGTCTGAAAACCCGCTTCCAAGGCGGCTTCCTCATGACTTGCGGCCTCCTCTCTCCGCATCCTCGGTCGGTAGCAGGCTCTCCCGCCTTGGCGATATTTAGCTGCCATAGGTCAATGACCGTTGGGTGTGAGACATTCTGTCTCACGGGTACAGGATAGAGCTCACTTCTCGTCCTCCAACTCGATTCTTCAGAACTTCTCCACCTCCCGGCCGAGCCGCTGCTCTTCTGCAAACAGGGTGCACTCTATAGGCAGAAAGAGTGATGACCCCCGTTCCTCTTCAGGAACAAGGTCACGGTTTTTACCCCAAATTATTTGCGGTGCCTATAAGAACGGGCCGTTCCGTCCCGTTCTGGATCTAAAACTGCTCAGCAAGCTCGTGGACACCAGGCGGTTCCGGATGGAATCCCTCCGCCATGGCATCGCCTCAATGTCCCAAGGAGATTTCCTAGCATCATTACGCATCAAGGATGCTTATCCACACGTGCCGATTGATCCAGAGCACTAGCGTTTCTACGCTTCGTTTTAGGAGACGAACACCTTCTGTTCGTAGCTCTACCTTCCGGCTAGCGACAGTCCCACTGGTCTTCGCCAAGGTCAGGGCAGCAGTAGTCACAGTCCTGCACTCTCAGGGTCACTCTGTGATCCCATATTTAGACGATCTACTTGTCAAGGCACTCTCTTAGGAAACATGCCGACACTGCCCGAACGTTGCGCTGGAGACTCTCTAGAGTTTTGGGTGGATCATCAACTTTTTAAAGTCAGATCCGACCCCGACCCTATCGCTAACATATCTAGGCATGGAGTTTCATACTCTCTCAGCGATAGTGAAGCTTCCGCTAGACAAACAGCAGTCACTACGGGCTGCAATCTCTTCTTTAAGAACCAGTCGCACACATTGAGACGCCTCATGCACTTCCTACGTAAGATGGTAGCAATGGAGGCAGTTCTTTTCGCGCAGTTTTCATCTGCGTCCACTACAATGTGACATTCTCCGCCAATGGGACGGGGAGTCGACCTCCCTCAACAGAGTCGTCTTTCTTTCTCAGGCGGCCAAGGAATCTCTACGGTGGTGGCTTCTTCCCACCTCATGGTCAAAAAGAAGGTCCTTCCTATCCCCATCCTGGGCGATAGTTACGACAGACGCGAGTCTATCAGGGTGGGGAGCAGTTTTTCTCCACCACAGCGCTCAGGGTACGTGGACTCAGCAAGAGTCCACCCTTCAGATCAATGTTCTTGAACACAGAGCAGTGTATCTTGCCCTACAAACCTTCCAACAGCAGCTGGAAAGCAAGCAAATCCGACTTCAGTCGGACAACTCCACAGCGGTGCCATACATCAACCACCAAGGAAGAACGCGCAACCGGCAAGCCTTCCAGGAAGTCCGGCAGGTTCTGATGTGGGTGGAAGACACGGCATCCACCATATCCACAGTTCACATCCCAGGCGTGGAAAACTAGGAAGCTTACTTCCTAAGTCGCCGGGGTGTGGCCGAAAGGGTATGGTCTCTTCACCCGGACGGGTTTCAGGAGATCTGGCGCCGCTGACAGAGGCCGGACGTCGATCTAATGGCGTCACGGCACAACAACAATGTGCCAGCTTCATGGCACGGTTTCACAATCATCGAGCTCTGGCGGCAGACGCCTTAGTTCAGCATTGGTCGCAGTTCCAGCTACCTTATGTGCCACCTCTGGCATTGTTGCCCAGAGTGCTGCGTTAGATCAGGACCGACTGCGGCCGCGCCATCCTCGTCGCTACAGATTGGCCGAGGATGTTGTGGTTCCCGGTTCTGTGGTGCCTCACGGTAGGCTAACCGGGGGCACTACCAGACCAATCAGACTGGCTGTCTCAAGGGCCATTCTTCCATTTGAATTCTACGGCCCTCAACCTGATGGTGTGGCATTGAGTCCTGGAACCTAGTGTCGTCAGGATTACCTCAGGACGTGGTTGCCACCATGAGACAGGCTAGCATACCAACGTCCGCCAAGATTGACCACAGGACGTGGAAGATATTCTTATCTCGGTGCTCGGCGCAGGGTGTTTCTCCCTGGCCGGTTGCATCGTCTATGTTTCCTTCCTTCCTGCAATCTAGGTTGGAAAAAGGGTTGTCGCTCAGTTCCCTTTAGGGACAAGTCTCAGCGCTATCTGTATTTTTTCAGAAACGACTTCCTCAGCTACGCACGTTCCTACGGGGAGTTTGTCTTCTCAGCACTCCGTACAGGCGGCCGTTAGAGCCCTGGGATCTGAACAAGGTTCTAATTGCTCTCCAGATGCCGCCTTTCGAGCCTTTGAAAGAGGTCTCCCTTCCCGCTTTTCTCGGGAAGTGGCCTTCTAGTAACGGTCTCGTCTCTTAGGAGAGTTTCCGAGCTAGCAACGCTCTCATACAAATCTCCCTTCCTGGTCCTTCACCAGGACAGGGTAGTTCTGCGTCCGATTCCGGAATTTCTCCCTAAGGTGGTATCCCACTTTCATATCAATCAGGATATCACCTCACCTTCTTTGTGTCCTCGTCCAGTCCATCAATTTCAGAAGGATTTGCATCTGTTGGTTCTGGTGAGAGCACTCAGGTTCTACTTCCCGCATGGCGCTCCTGCGCCACCCGGATGCACTCTTTGTCCTTGTCGCTGGTCGGCGTAAACAGTCGCAAGCTTCTGAATCCACCCTGGCTCGGGGGATCGAGGAACCAATTCTTGAAACCTACAGTTCTACTGGGCTTCTGGTTCTCTCAAGGCTGAAGGCCCATTCTACCAGAGCCGTGGCTGCATCCTGGGCATTACGGCACCAGGCTACGGCTCAGCAGGTGTGTCAGGCACCTACCTGATTGAGTCTGCATACTTTTACCAAGCATTTTCAGGTGCATACCTACGCTTCGGCAGACGCCAGCCTAGGTAGATAAGTCCTTCAGGCGGCGATTGCCCACCTGTAGGGAAGGGCTGTTTGACGGCCCTATCACGAGGTATTCTTTTACCCACCCAGGGACTGCTTTTGGACGTCCCAATTGTCTGGGTCTCCCAATTAGGAGCGAAAAAGAAGAAGGGAATTTTGTTTACTTACCGTAAATTCCTTTTCTTCTAGCTCCAATTGGGAGACCCAGCACCCGCCCTGTTTTCTCGGGGTTTTTCTGTTTTTTCGGGTACACATGTTGTTCATGTGGTATGGTTCAGTTCTCCGATGTTTCCTCGGATTGAATTGGTCTTTAAACCAGTTATTGGCTTTCCTCCTTCTTGCTTTGGCACTAAAACTAGTGAGCCAGTGATCCCACTGGGGGTGTATAGCCAGAAGGGGAGGGGCCTTACACTTTTAAGTGTAATACTTTGTGTGGCCTCCGGAGGCAATAGCTATACACCCAATTGTCTGGGTCTCCCAATTGGAGCTAGAAGAAAAGGAATTTACGGTAAGTAAACAAAATTCCCTTCTTTGCTACATTTTTGTGTAATAAAGGTACTTAGTAAAATGTAATATATAAATGTCCTTTATTTGAGCTATTTTTTATCATATTTCTCAGAGTCCCCCTTTAAAGAGCACTTGTCACCAGGTCATTGTCCAGTTTCTGATCTTGGGTGTTGTTTACTGAGGTTCCACAATTCACCATACGGTTCCAAAGATTTTTAGTCTTTACAAGGGGGTGTGGCTCACAAGGTTGTAAAGTAGTGCACGCTAAGGACACGCCCCTGAGGATTTAGTGTGACACGCCCCTGAGGATCCTGTGAGCAATTTTTCTCTGTAAAAAAAAAAATATTTTTGAAAAAAAAAAAATGAGCAGCAATTAAAAAGGTCCCCATCTCTGGAACCATGTGATGAATTTATAGAAAAACAAAAAATGCAGAAATAAAATAAGATCACGAACTGGTGGCTTCTGACCTGGTGACTTGTCCTCTTTAGTGATCTCTGCTCTTTGTGTATGTTCTCATTTCTGTTGCTTGTTTTCCAGATGCCACTTTTGGGATTTTCAGTCCAGTTGTCAATTGTCTAATTTTTGTTTTTTATTTTCTCATTTTATTTCACCCAGTTGGGACTTCTGCCGGTGGCAGTGGCTCCAGGAGAGATTCTCTGTCCGCTAGTTCTGACTTGTATAAACGGTCTGGCAGCAGCCTGGCGCCCATCGGGCAGCCCTTTTACAATAGCCTGGGATTCTCCTCCTCTCCAAGCCCCTTAGGCATGCCTCTTCCAAGCCAAACACCCGGGCACTCGCTAACACCGCCGCCGTCACTCCCATCACATGGATCCTCATCCAGTTTGCATTTAGGTAAAGAAAACTGTGTATGTTTGCTGTGGTGTTGGGTGAGTGGTTGCTATGAATGTGCCATTATGTGGCGGTGGGGTCCCGTCTTGTTGTCGTTGTACATTGTACTGTTTGTTGTGAATTCACAGTATGTCGAAGAGTTCTGTCATTGTTGCTTTCTAAAATATAACTTGTTTATCACCAATCCTGAATGGAGCGGAGGTGGAGTGTGGCTTATTGTCCATTGACCATGAAACAAAGGCTCATATAGTCCATCTGCGCTCCATTTAGGGTAGGATCCGTTGAGGGGGGGTTCCCAGTAATTAATGTGCACCAATCACTAGGATTTTCCTATACAACCTAAAGCCAGTGCTATACGGGCACTATCAGGTTGACTCTATACATACCTTTAGTTGTCAGCTCGGATGTATAGGTTTTGAAACACAAGCAAGTAAAGTTTGTAAAATGAATAGCTTTTTGATTGGCAGCAGCTGATAGCTGGGGTGGGTATTCATAGTGATTCCCGCCCCCCCTGCTTTTTGTTTCTTCCCGTTTTATTTATGCTAATTGTATTATAGAATAATTTTACTAAGTGACTAGAAGGACCTGTGCTGAGGTCATACCCATGTGACCAGAAAGAGCGAGGCCTCAGCTAACATAGCTAAAACCAGGAAGCAACATTATTTTCTCTGTCGTTTCATTGGGGGACACAGGACCATGGGTTATGCTGCTGTCACTAGGAGGCTGACACTAAGTAAACAGAAAAAGTTAGCTCCTCCCCAGCAGTATAACCCCTGAGCCGGAGGCGGGCTCAATCAGTTTTTTGCTTAGTGTCGTAGGAGGCTGATGTGGGCCGTCTGGGCCCCCTTCAGCCACTTGATTTTTTGCGTTATTTTTTTCATTTTTTCTCGGCGACGCTCGTCGCTCTCATCTGTGGTAATTTTCTTTTTCTGCAGGTATCTTTTCTCTACCTCAGCTCTCGCAGCCCGTGTGGGTACCGCTCCCCTAGGTCGCAGAGGCTTGAGTTGTCGGGCCCTCTCCCCCGTCCAATTCCACGGTACCACTCCCCGGTTGGCACGCGGGGCTGAATTTTCCTGGGCACCCCTATTCACCCTGCGGTACCACCCCAAAGGGTCGCAAGGGGCATACAGCAGGGACTGGACCTCCGCAGCGCATCTGGAGTTTTTGGATGGGGCCCGCAACGCTGCTACATTTAGGGGCTTCCACCCCAATGGCGTCCAACTTCCCGCCTTCTTCAGCCTGCTTCCAGGTGCCCGCAGCCATTCCTTCGCTGAGCGGAGCACACAGGAGCATGTGCAGAGTCTCAGCCTGCACACTGGACAGCGCGCCGCGGATCAGGTAGGACCCCTACCTTCTCCCCCCCTCGGACGGCTGCAGAAATTGAGGCCCCGGTCTGGGCCTACTCGCCGGACTCCCCCGCTGCGTCCGTGGAGCTCCCTGCCGGCTCCGAGGTCGGGCGGCCCCGCATCGCTGCTGCGCCGCCGCCGCTTGCGGCCGGGTCCGCCGGCGCTGCCCCTGTACCTTTTAACAGCGCCTCCTGAGGTTGGCTCCGCCGGCGCTGCATCTGTCCGCAATGGCACCTCCGCTCGGCCACTGTCCTCGGTCCCCCAGGCCCCGTCCTCGGCGTGCCCAGGCCGCATCCCGCACGGCGCGCCGAGGATCCTCTCCGCCGCCGCCTGCGGTCGGGTCCGCCGGCGCGGCCTCTGCCCGCGACGGTCCCTCTGCTTGGGCCCCGTCCTCGGCGTGCCCAGGCCGCATCCCGCACGGCGCGCCGAGGATCCTCCCCGCCGCCGCCTGCGGCCGGGTCCGCCGGCGCGGCCTCTGCCCGCGACGGTGCCTCTGCTTGGGCCCCGTCCTCGGCGTGCCCAGGCCGCATCCCGCACATCGCGCCGAGGATCCTCTCCGCCGCCGCTGCGGCCGGGTCCGCCGGCGCGGCCTCTGTCCGCCCCGGCACCTCCAAAATTTAGCCCCCGGCTTCGGCCCTGTCCTCGGCGTCCCCAGGCCCGCCTCCCGCACGGCGCTATTGGACGCCGGCCTCTCCGTTCCCGCCCTCGGCCGTGCTCCAGGCATCACTTGGGGGGTGGGGGATATTTTTTTCCCGCTCACAGCGTCCATTTTAAATAAAGAGAGAAAGAAAAAAAAAAAAAAAAAGAGAATGGGAATTTATTCCAGACTACTAGTCTGGGTTTACTGAGGCCTCAGCGTCACCTTATTTTTCCGGGGGAGAGACTAAAACACACTTTTCTTAGTGGATATTTTTTATTTTAGGTCGATTTTTATTAAAAATTTTACATACATGAGTTTTTTGCACCTTAACTCCTACAGTACTTTCGGGCACTTGTTTTGCTTCACCTTTTTTATATCGCGCTCCCAGCTCGAGTTTTTAGTTTAGTCCCCTCCGGCGGGTTAATGCCCTGTCTCAGGTCATAGATCCCCTCGCCGCCGGCCCTCGGCTTCGCGCGCATGCGCTGCGTCCCCGGCCAATACTCGGTTATACCTTCCATAGGTCTAGCGCAATCCCCTTGGGGAGGTGAGTCTCGTACCAGGGACCTTTCCTATGCTAGAAGCGGACCCGACAGGTCTCGTCTTTTGTGGCCCCCCTGTTTTCCACCTTATTCCCCAGGTCCAGACTGCTTTTTCTCCGGCAGTCTTCCGACCTCTCGGGTGATGGCCCAGGCTTTCCACCTCTGCTGGACTCCGAGCAGGACCTGGATGTTTTGGCGCATGTCTAAAGGCCTGCTGGAATTTGGTGAGTCAGGCCGTAAGGCTACGGACAGCCCCCTTATCTCCATGCACGCAGGTCCCCCTTAAGTCATTTGGAGCGGACCCTGCTCAGACGACATCCAGAGCTTGCTGAGTTACCGCGTGCTCACAGTCAACTGCCATACACGACGTTTACCAGCGGTAAGTCTAGTCATCGTCTTTATTCCCTTCTACAAAAAGGGGTCTCGGTGAGAATGGGCAGGCCACACTGGAGTCGCTGAGTGATCACAGACAACAACCAGACACGGCGTTTACCTGCGGTAAGTCGTGTTATTGTCATTATCATTCCCCCAGAGGGCTCTGGAGAGAGGGGGCATGGCACCTTGCAGACAGGAAGGTGCGGGCCCCTGCGGGTTTTCAGTAGACATCCAGTTCGCCGTGTGACTGCGTGAGCACGGATATTCCTCGGACACAATTTTTAGCAGCGGTAAGTCCCTTATATTGTCTTACCCCTTCTCGTAGAGGGCTCCGTGATGAAGGGGCACGCTACCCTGTACTTCACCCGCCTGGGTTCCTCCTGGCTTCTCGTCCCTATCGTGACGCTCCGCAGGGCCTCCACGGTCACTCTACGCAGAGGTCCGCGCTCCACCTATGCCGATCCAGGACTGGTTATCAGCTTCTGTGAGTACCCTCTCTTTACAAAATCTGGTGTCTCCCCGCTACACGGCCTGAGCCTCTAACATCAGGGTACCTACCCGTCGAGAGCTCTGACTCGGGATCAGGAACGCAGATTCGACATCTAGGAAGTCGCTGACTTCCTTTCCGGCTCTCGGGATCGCCCTTTCGGAGATAGGCGAGTCCAGTTTATCCCCTAGGCTACGTCAGGGTAGCCTGGCTACGTAAGGGAAGGGTACATCCCTTTCCCGGCATCGGCTCTGATGCACCAGGACTCGTTCCCTCACGTTAGGTTCGTCAGGGAACCTTTATCCCTACAACAGCCATCTCCGCTTTGCGTGGCTGCGGACCGTCCCAGCTTTCTAAGAGTGCTTGCAGGGATCACGATCCCTACGCATCCCCAGGCTCTCTCTGCCCAGGAACGACCGGGAGACCCAGAGTCTCCCTTCAAGTACCCTCGCCTTGAGGTTTAGACCATCATCATCACCTTTCGCTACTAGGGTAGCTGAGCTACAGGAGGAGTCCTCCCAGACCCGGCCCGGTCCATCACTCCTCAGGCACGGTATTCGAGCCGTTCAAGGGTTGCTACTCCTCACGCAGGAGCAATTTCCCTCCTGGCATAGGGTCCTGCGGCTCTTTGCCTCCCGCTCCCGTTTTTTCCCTTCGGTTTTTTGCTATGCGAGTCCTCGACAGCCTGTGGCGGTGTTAGCGATGGTGCACATACCAGATTTCATCCCGGACTCTCCAACGGAACACACTGAAGAGCGGGGACAGGAAGGCTCCGTCTTCGAGGGTGACCGGCCAATTTCCTCCTAGATGACCAATCTTCCCAATCATCCCTGGGAAGATTCCCTTTCCTCCTCTGGAGCTTGTTATCAACCGTCACCAGTCTCCCGTACTAGAGTATGCTACCACACCATTCCTCGGCACGGTCCCGAGGGACACCCCTAGAGTGTCGTCTCCCCTTCAGCATTCCGGACTCGGAGCCATTCGGTTAGCCCGGTTACAATTTCTTCTCTGGGTTGTATTGTCCAGTCAGGTTCCAGTCGGACCATGCCACAGCAGTGATGCGCATCTTCCACCAGGAAGACGCAAAGAGCGTCATGGCAAGTGAAGAGGCCAAGAGGTTCTTGCTCTGGGACGGGCTCTTTCATTCGCTAATCTCGGCAGCACATCCCGAGCGTGGACGTTTGGGCGGCCGATTTCCGCGGTACGATAGGTCTCGCGTAGGTAAAGGACTCCAACAGGGATATCAACAGCCAGATCTCTGGCGAAGGAAGACCTACAGTCGTGACTTTTTGGCCTTCCGATCCAACTCTCAAGTCCATGGTGCGTCGAGTACGCCACCTGCTCTGGACTAGAGGACGACGCCCAAGCCCGGTCGTGTTGCCTGTTCAGGCTCTCGTGCATCTTCCCGCTGCGTTCCATGTTCTCGAGGGTTCTCAAGAAGGACCTAGGCAGGCGATAGCTCGGGAGTGGCCCAGGCGAGCATAGCTTCGCATAACTTACTCATCTCCTCGCAGATGCCCCGTGGCTCCTTCCAGACCGCCAGATTCTTCCGTGTCGGGGCCCCTCTAGTCTACCAAGGAGGGCATGGAATCCAGTTCCCTCGAAGATTTATTTCCACGTGGAAAGAGCTCCCCCGGTGGTGTGAGGACCGCATCTTCAGAGACTTTTCACTTTCCGTCAATCAGGGCCTTCGCTCAGAGAAACGTCCATCTGGCTCGGCGTTTTTCATCGTTCACTAGAAAAGTGGGACCATAATCCAGTGATGAGTTTGCTCAAGGTACCCCTTTTTTCCCTGCTCCCACCTGTTTTGATAGGTGGGCTCCTTGTGGCCATCTGTTTGTTATCGACGGCATCAGGGCGGACAGCCCTCTCGTAGTCTTTTCTCCCCCTTTTTCCGCTCCGCCAGCAGGATAAGGGGGGGGTTCCAGCCAGAACCCTTCGTTTCTGTCCGAGACACCTCGGCTTTCCTTCCAGAAGAGGTCTTTAGGTTTCGTTTTTGTCGGTTCTAGGCTCCCCTCTCAGCCTGAAAGAGGCATAGTTCGTTCTAGGGCTGGTACGAGCCCTCAGTCTTTCGTGTCGGCAGGACACCATTTTTTTGTCGGTTACACCGACTGTCAGTCCATCCTTCCGCCCTTTCCCAAGAAGCATAGGCCGGCGCAAAGGGCCGGAATATCACATGGATCCTTTCCTCCATATGTGAAGACTATCGCATGAAGGTCGGACTTCCGCCGCGGTCTACCGAGCAAGGGGCACCCTTGCACGATTGGGCTCCGGACGTCGGTCAACCAGGTCCTCTGGTCCACCACCCGATCTAGTCGGCGTACCTTTGCTAGTTTCTAACAGGTTCTCACTCAAGCTTCGGCAGAGGCCAGTCTTGGTGCAAGGTTTGCGGGTGGCAGTGGCACACCTGTAACAACGTAGGCGCTTGTAGGTCCGGGTCAGCCCGGCAAGGGGAAGCGACTTCCTTCCTATCTCCGGTGATGGTTTTCTTCCCACCCAGGGACTGCTTTTGGACGTCCCATGGTCCTGTGTCCCCCAATGAAACGACAGAGAAAGTAGGATTTTTGTGTACTCACCGTAAAATCTCTTTCTCTTAGTCTTCATTGGGGGACACAGCACCCACCCTGCTTGTGTTTTTTCGTTATATATGACATGCCTGTTTCCCCAGTGCCCACATTCCCAGGTCACTGGTCACACGACTGTTCGTCATAGTTTTTTACCTTGTTTTTATCCAGGATTGTTTGGCTCTCCTCCTACTGCTTGTGCACTAAACTGATTGAGCCCGCCTCCGGCTCAGGGGTTATACTGCTGGGGAGGAGCTAACTTTTTCTGTTTACTTAGTGTCAGCCTCCTAGTGACAGCAGCATAACCCATGGTCCTGTGTCCCCCAATGAAGACTAAGAGAAAGAGATTTTACGGTGAGTACACAAAAATCCTACTTTTCTGTTAGCTGAGGCCCCACCCCTTCTGGTCACATGGGTATGACATCAGCACAGGTCCTTCTAGTCACTTATTAAAACGATTCTATAATAGAATTAGCATAAAAGGGGAGGAACAGGCAAGGGGGGGCGGGAATCACTATGAATACTCGCCCCAGCTATCAGCTGCTGCCAATCAAAACGCTGCTCATTTTACAAACTTTACTTGCTTGTGTTTCAAAACCTATATATTATAGCTGACAAAGGTATGTATAGAATCAGCCTGATAGTGCCCGTATAGCACTGAATTAAGGTTATATAGGAAAATCCTTTTGATTGGTGCGCTTTAATAAATTTGCCCCTAGTTCAGTCTTGGACAAACAACCTTACAGATGGCTTTTGTCCTTGCTGGTATCCCTAGTAGTGCCTGTACCTGGGGTCTAATTTCAACCGCTTGGTACAGCTGATCACTTGTGGTGCCTAGAGGAGACCACCAATAATATTGACATCCTGGAAAACGTCTTAAAGGGGTATTCCCATCCTCAAGATCTTATCCCAGTGTGTAGTGGGTGTAATAATATTATGAAATACCTCTAATTAGAACTATAGTATGATCTCCTGATATAGCCATGTCTCTTACCTCATGTTCAGGGCATTGCAGGAGCTTAGGTATCCATGGTTACAAGCACGAGCAACTAACTGCCTATCACTGAGTGGTCGTAATCATGGACGCCGAAACTGCAATGCCCTGCACACGAGGTAGGAGATATGGCTATATCAGGATAACTATACTACATTGATAATTGGAGGTATATGCTGTTATTAGTAGTAGTAGTAGTAGTAGTAGTAGTAGTAGTAGTAGTAGTAGTAGTAGTAGTAGTAGTAGTAGTAGTAGTAGTAGTAGTAGTAGTAGTAGTAGTAGTAGTAGTAGTAGTAGTAGTAGTAGTAGTAGTAGTAGTAGTAGTAGTAGTAGTAGTAGTAGTAGTAGTAGTAGTAGTAGTAGTAGTAGTAGTAGTAGTAGTAGTAGTAGTAGTAGTAGTAGTAGTAGTAGTGTTGTTATTATTATTAGTAGTAGTAGTAGTGTTGTTATTATTATTAGTAGTAGTAGTAGTGTTGTTATTATTATTAGTAGTAGTAGTAGTGTTGTTATTATTAGTAGTAGTAGTAGTAGTGTTGTTATTATTATTAGTAGTAGTAGTAGTAGTGTTGTTATTATTATTAGTAGTAGTAGTAGTAGTGTTGTTATTATTATTATTAGTAGTAGTAGTAGTGTTGTTATTATTATTATTAGTAGTATTATTATTATTATTACTACACCCACTATGTATTGGGATGGGATCCTGGAGATGGGAACACCCCATTAAAGCTGTTTAAGCCTCTGTGTCATAACCTTGGATTTTATCCAAAGCCATGATACTTTGCCAGATACCAACAAAGCCCTTTGTTGTTTATGTAGCGCCAACATACACTTCAGAAGTATCACCTAAATGGCGCTTTCTATACAGATGAATACCTGTATTGTTCTGCACCCCCCACCCAAAAAAAAAAAAAAAAGTACCCAACAGTACGAGTCCAGTAGAGACCACAACACACTTAGCGGGTACTAGTGTTGACTTTCCGGATGCCTACCCCAATACCTACCCAGTGGAAATTCACTGTAAGCCGTACTCCGTGACCATAGGATGGCGTCCAGCACTGAGCCCAATGGTCGGTGTGTTGCTGGGGTAGCATGGGTTAATAAAATCCTCATTAAAACACAATGTCTGTATATTAATGAGACTCTTATTATTTATTTTCTGCATAGGAGGCCTGACAAATGGCAGTGGTCGGTATATATCCGCAGCCCCCGGAGCGGAGGCCAAGTACCGCAGCGCTGCCAGTGGCTCCAGCTTCTTCAGCTCCAGCAGCCAGCTCTTCCCACCGTCACGCCTGCGGTACAACCGATCTGACATCATGCCCTCCGGACGCAGCAGATTATTGGAAGATTTCCGCAACAACCGCTTTCCAAACCTGCAGCTCAGGGATCTGATCGGTCACATTGTTGAATTCTCCCAAGACCAGCATGGATCCAGGTGAGGGGTTATATCACCCCGCTGTCATTTACACCACTGGCAGCCAGTCCTAAATGCCTTGACTCAGAGGTATACAGCCATGGCGTAACTGTAGGATATGCTTTAAACGTCTCCCACGTCTGGGCTGGGACCCCCTGTCAGGTAGTTGGGGGTACCCCTGCAGCTACTTTTGACTGCACAGTTTCCATAGCTCCTATTGTCTGAAAGGGGTTTTCTCAGCAAATTTGTTCTAGAAATCAACTTTGTAATTTACATGTTTTTAATCTGTTGTGACAAACGGGGATTTCTACATGTATAGTGTACTGCCTAGGTTACCAAGTTATTTCTGCAGGGTGTCAGAGATTTCCAGTCTTATAGGCAAGCATCGCAGGCTTCCAAGCTCTTTTTCTATAGAACTTGTAATCGCTGCGCTGGAGCTGGCGGGATCACGTCTAGTGTTAATGCCCCCTCCAATGCTGCAGTGCATAGCCGCCTCTGCTAGCAGCTTGGAGGGGGCACAGTTCAGAACATTTGTGTAAGGCTATGTGCGCACAGTGCGTTTTTGCATGTTTTTCGGGTGCGGTTTTGGGCTCAAAACTGCATGACTGCTTCCCCAGCAAAGTCTATGACTTCATTTTTGCTGTCCGCACGCATTTTTTTTTTTTTTTTTTTTTTTTTTTTTTTTTTTTTTTTTTTTTTTTTTTTTTTTTTTTTAGCTGCGTTTTTGAGTTAAAAAAAATAGACATGTCAATTCTTTTCTGCGTTTTACTGCGTTTTCCGCTCATGCAATGCATTGGACAAACGCAGCAAAACGCACCGAAACGCGGTAAAAACATATGAGTGTTTTTGCCGCGGGTGCATTTTTGTGCGTTTTTTTGCGGCCAAAAAAGCATTTTAGAGATGTGCAAAAACGTCAGTGTGCGCATATAGCCTTACTATGCCACCAGTCCAAATTGTCAGTCAATCAGGAGCGCAAAAAAAAAAATTTAAAATAAATCTTTATTTCTTTGTCGCTCTATTGGGAGACCCAGACAATTGGGTGTATAGCTACTGCCTCCGGAGGCCACACAAAGTATTACACTTAAAAGTGTAAGGCCCCTCCCCTTCTGCCTATACACCCCCCGTGGGATCACGGGCTCCTCAGTTTTCATGCTTTGTGCGAAGGAGGCTGACATCCACGCATAGCTCCATTGTTTAGTCAGCAGCAGCTGCTGACTATGTCGGATGGAAGAAAAGAGGGCCCATACTAGGGCCCCCAGCATGCTCCCTTCTCACCCCACTTTTGTCGGCGGTGTTTGTTAAGGTTGAGGTACCCATTGCGGGTACGGAGGCTGGAGCCCACATGCTGCTTTCCTTCCCCATCCCCTTAGGGCTCTGGGTGAAGTGGGATCTTATCGGTCTCCAGGCACTGAGGCCGTGCTCCATCCACAGCCCCTGGGACGCTGCTGGACATGGAGCTGAGTATCTTCAGGGACATGGCCCTGCTACGATTGAGGTACTCTGTGTCCCCATAAAGGGGACCGCGCACAGACACACGGCAGCACTGCTGGGTGTGTTAGTGCGCCAGGGACGGCGGTGCTGCCCGCACTGGTGCCATCGCACACTACAGCGTAGCTGGGTGTGTTAGAGTATTGGGGGACTGCCGCGCTAACCGCCGCTGCCATTTTTATCTCAGGCGCGGCTGGGACTTGTGGTGCGCCGGGGACTTCCGCGCCGAGCAGGGCTTATATGCCGGGCCGCGCTTCTCACTCTAGTCCCCGGCTTTTGCGGCCTAGTCTCACTTCGTTACCGCCCACAGGCCTGCCAGTCAGGGTTAGGGCGTGACGCTGCACAGCACGGCAGCGCTGAGAGCTGGAGCATGCTTTGCATACTCCACCCCTCTCACTGTACACAGTGTGAAACCGGATTCCCGCACTTTCTGGGGCACGCCCACGGCCTCCTCCTCTACACAGGACGCCGGCAGCCATTCATGTCAGTTTTTTCTGTGGCTGAGAAAAGAGACAAGTTTGGGAAGACCCTGGCAGGGATTCTGGTGGTCACACAACCGCTGTGAGCGGGCGGTAAGCAGCACCTGTGGTGCTGACCCCACTAGTGCCGAAATGCACATATAGATATATGCTTGTACGCTATACATTGCACTGTTCGGTCGCACTTTTGTATTTTGGCTATATACCCTCCTTGATTGTTCGGGGGAGTTAACAGCATATCGTCTGTGAAAAACAAGGGTGCAGAAGCACAGGTTTTCTATGCAGCCTGTACAGCATGTACGGCTATACTGCCGGCAGGTTCCACGGACCCCAATTGTATGCAATGCACGGCCCTTGTGGAACTTACTCAGCCGGAGTCTCTGCTAATGGTCCAGGTGATGGGGACGGAGTTTGCAGTATTTACTTCAGACTTCTGAGACTATGGCTATGATACTAGAAGCCTTGCAGTCTGGCTATGATACTAGAAGCCTTGCAGTCCAGACCGGTCTCTCAGACCATGGGCACTGTTGTTTCATTGCCCCTGGTCCCCCCCCCCCCCAGTTGGTACAACAAGGTGCTCCTGGAGTGTCTCAGGGATCCCAGGGTGAGGGGTCTGACTCGGACCGCAGTCCCAGACCCCCTAAGCGACCTCGCTGGGAGCATCCCTCGACATCACCGCATCATTCAGGGTCTCAGCATGGGGACTCTCTCTATGATGAGGCGGAGGTATCTGATCAGGATTCTGATCCTGAGAACGTTCTCTACCTGGATACACCTGATTGTGATACCGTAATGAACGATCTTACGGCGTCCATCAATCAAATGTTGGTTATTTCTCCCTCAGCTCCTACGCCTGAGGAGTCAGCTTCTCAGCAGGAGAAGTTCCGTTTCAGGTTCCCCAAGCGTACATTGAGTACGTTTCTGGATCACTCTGACTTCAGGGAGGCAGTCCAGAACAACCAGGCTTGTCCAGATATCGTTTTTTTCCAAACGCCTTAAGGATACACGTTATCTCTTCCCTTTTGGTCAAGGGCTGGGTTCAGTGTTCCAATGTGGACCTCCTATCTCCAGCGGCTAAATCCTTAGTTGCAGTGGAAGATATGGCTTCACTCAAAGATGCCACTGACAGACAGATGGAGCTCTGGTTCAGATCCATCTATGAAGCTATTGCCGCGTCTTTTGCTCCAGCTTTCGCAGCCGTCTGGGCGCTCCAAGCGGTCTCAGCGGCTCAAGCGCAAATTGAGGCAGTCACACGTATGTCTGCGTCGCAGGCTGCGTCTTTGACATCTCAAACGTCAGCGTTTGCGTCATACGCCATCAATGCTGTCCTGGACTCGGCGAGCCGGAAGGCGGTTGCGTCCGACAATTCAGTGGTAATACGCAGAGCCTTGTGGTTGCGAGAAGGGAAGGCAGATTCTGCTTCCAAAAAGTGCCTAACCAGTTTGCCAATCTCTGGTTACCGCTTGTTTAGTGAGCGACTGGATGAAATCATCAAACAATCAAAAGGAAAAGGATACATCCTTTCCTCAGGCTAAACCGATCATACCCCAACAGAGGAGGGGACAGTCGAGGTTTCGGTCCTTGCGGGGCGCGGGCAGGTCCAATTCTCCTCGTCCAAAAGGCCTCAGAAGGATCAGAGGAATGCCGATTCACGGCCTGAATCACGGTTACAGGAGAGAGTTCTCCTCTCGTCCTCCGACTCGATTCTTCAGAACATCTCCGCCTCCCAAGAGAGCCGAGGCTCTCAGGCAGGCGGTGTGCACTCTGAAGGCAGAAGGAGTGGTGGTCCCGGTTCCTTTTCAGCAACAGGGTCACGGTTTTTACTCCAACTTGTTTGTGGTCCCAAAAAATGGCGGGTCTTTCCGTCAGGGCAACAGACACGTCAAAACCAGGCGGTTCCGGAGGAATCCCTCCGCTCCGTCATCGTCTCAATGTCCCAAGGAGATTCCTTGCATCGATCGATATCAAGGAGGCTTATCTCCACGTGCCGATCGCTCCAGAGCATCAGCGCTTCCTGCAGTTCAACATAGGAGACGAACACCTTCAGTTCGTGGCACTGCCTTTCGGCCTGGCGACAGTCCCGCGGGTTTTCTCCAAGGTCATGGCAACAGTAGTAGCGGTCCTCCACTCTCAGGGACACTCGGTGATTCCTTACCTGGACGTTCTGCTTGTCAAGGCACCCTCTCAAGGGGCATGCCAACACAGCCTCAACGCTACTCTACAGATTCTCCAGAGCTTCGGGTGGATCATCAATTTTCCAAAGTCAAATCTGACACCGGCACAATCGCTGACATATCTGGCCATGGAATTTCATACCCTATCGGCGATGGTGATACTTCCGCTGGACAAACAGCGGTCACTGCAGCAGGGTTGCACAATGTGACATCCTTAGCAAATGGGACAGGAAGTCGGCGTTTCTCGACAGAAACGTCTCCCTCCCTCAAGCAGCCAAAGATTCTCTTCGGTGATGGCTTCTTCCCACTTCATTGTCGAAGGGGAAATCCTTCCTACCCCCATCCTGGGCGGTGGTCACGACGGACGCGAGTCTGTCAGGGTGGGGAGCAGTTTTTTCTCCACCACAGTGTTCAGGGTACGTGGACTCAGCAAGAGTCCTCCCTTCAGATCAATGTTCTGGAGGTCAGGGCAGTGTGTCTTGCCCTAAAAGCTTTCCAGCAGTGGCTGGAAGGCAAGCAGATCCGAATTCAGTCGGACAACTCTACAGCGGTGGCTTACATCAATCACCAAGGAGGAATACGCAGTCGGCAAGCCTTCCTGGAAGTCCGGCGGATTTTAATGTGGGTGGAAGCCACGGCCTCCACCATATCCGCAGTCCACACCCCGGGCGTAGAAAACTGGGAAGCAGACTTCTCAGTCGCCAGGGCATGGACGCAGGGGAATGGTCCCTTCACCCGGATGTGTTTCAGGAGATCTGTTGCTGCTGGGGGATGCCGGACGTCCACCTAATGGCGTCTCAGCACAACAACAAGGTCCCGGCATTCATGGGACGGTCTCACGATCACAGAGCTCTGGCGGCAGACGCCTTCGTTCAGGATTGGTCGCAGTTTTCAACTCCCTTATGCGTTCCCACCTCTGGCACTGTTGCCCAGAGTGTTACGCAAGATCAGGTCCGACTGCCGCCGCGCCATCCTCGTCGCTCCAGATGGCCAACGAGGTCGTGGTTCCCGGATCTGTGGCATCTCACGGTAGGCCAACCGTGGGCACTATCAGACCGACCAGACTTGCTGTCTCAAGGGTCGTTTTCTTTGTCGCTCTATTGGGAGACCCAGACAATTGGGTGTATAGCTACTGCCTCCGGAGGCCACACAAAGTATTACACTTAAAAGTGTAAGGCCCCTCCCCTACTGCCTATACACCCCCCCGTGGGATCACGGGCTCCTCAGTTTTCATGCTTTGTGCGAAGGAGGCTGACATCCACGCATAGCTCCACTGTTTAGTCAGCAGCAGCTGCTGACTTTGTCGGATGGAAGAAAAGAGGGCCCATACTAGGGCCCCCAGCATGCTCCCTTCTCACCCCACTTTTGTCGGAGGTGTTTGTTAAGGTTGAGGTACCCATTGCGGGTACGGAGGCTGGAGCCCACATGCTGCTTTCCTTCCCCATCCCCTTAGGGCTCTGGGTGAAGTGGGATCCTATCGGTCTCCATGGCACAGGAGACCGTGCTCCGTCCACAGCCCCTGGGAATCTGCTGGACATGGAGCTGATTATCGTCAGGGACAGGGCCCTGCTACATTAAGGTACTCTGTGTCCCCGTACAGATCGCGCACACACACACCAGCATTGCTGGGTGTGTTAGTGCGCCGGGGGCAGCAGCGCGGCGCGCTTGTGCTATTACTCACTGCAGCTTTGCTGAGTGAGTTTATGTATTAGGAACTGCCGCGCCGGCCGCTGCTGGCGGTTTTTTACACTGCGGCGCGGCTGGGACTTGTGGTGCGCCGGGGACTTCCGCGCTGGCCGTGCTTATACGGCGGCCGCGCTTATAAATCGAGTCCCCGGCTTTTGCGGCCTAGTTCCGTTTCGTTCCCGCCCCCAGGCCTGCCAGTCAGGGGAAGGGCGGGACGCTGTCCAGAACGTCAGCGCCGAGGGCTGGAGTCTGCTTAGCATACTCCAGCCCCCTCACTGGGCACAGTGGGACGCCAGTTTCCCGCTCTTTGTCTGGGGCACGCCCACGGCCCGCCCCTCTTCACAGGACGCTGGCAGCCATTCCTGTTTGCTGTCTCAGTGGAGAAGGGAGACAAGCTCTGGGAGACCCAGACACGGGATTCTGGCGACCACACACCCGCTTGGAGCGGGCGGTAAGCGGCACCTCGGGTGCTGACCCCACTAGTGCCGAAGTGTTCATTTGCTTGTATGCTATACATTGCACTGTACGGTCGCTATTCTTGGCTATATACCCTCCTAGATTGCTAGACAACAGCATGTCGTCCGCAAAAAGCAAGGGGGCCAAGGCACAGGCTTTCTATGCTACCTGTACCGCATGTGAGGCTGTTCTACCGGCTGGTGCCACTGACCCCCATTGTGTGCAATGTTCGGCCCCTGTAGCACTTGCTCAGCCGGGACCTCTGCTAGAGGTGGCCCAAGGAGAACCACCTGTGAACACTGTCCAGGTGACGGGGACGGAGTTTGCAGTTTTTGCTGATAGATTGTCTGTGACTATGACTAAAATCCTTGAGACTTTGCAGTCCAGACCGGTACCTCAGACCTTGGGCACTGTTGATTCAATGCTCCCTGGCCCCCCTCATTTGGAACAAATCCGTGCTCCGGGGGGGTCCCATGCATCCCGGGGTGAAGGCTCTGACACGGACGACAGTCCCAGACAGCCTAAGCGAGCTCGCTGGGAGCGACCCTCGACTTCATCACACTGGTCAGGGTCCCAGCAGGAGGACTCTCTATATGATGAGGCAGAGGTAGCTGATCAGGATTCTGATCCTGACACCGCTCTTAATCTGGATACACCTGATGGGGACGCAATAGTTAATGATCTCATAGCGTCCATCAATAAAATGTTGGATATTTCTCCCCCAGCTCCTCCAGTGGAGGAGTCAGCTTCACAGCAGGAGAAATTCCATTTCAGGTATCCCAAGCGTAAATTGAGTACTTTTCTGGACCACTCTGACTTTAGAGAGGCAGTCCAGAAACACCACGCTTATCCGGATAAGCGTTTCTCCAAACGTCTTAAGGATACACGTTACCCTTTTCCCCCGGACGTGGTCAAGAGCTGGACCCAGTGTCCAAAGGTGGATCCCCCAATCTCCAGGCTTGCGGCTAGATCCATAGTTGCAGTGGAAGATGGGGCTTCACTTAAAGATGCCACTGACAGACAGATGGAACTCTGGTTGAAATCCATCTATGAAGCTATCGGCGCGTCGTTTGCTCCAGCATTCGCAGCTGTATGGGCACTCCAAGCTATTTCAGCTGGTCTCGCGCAGGTGGACACTGTCACACGTACATCTGTTCCGCAAGTAGCGTCCTTAACCTCTCAAATGTCTGCATTTGCGTCTTACGCTATTAATGCTGTCCTGGACTCTACGAGCCGTACGGCAGTGGCGTCCGCCAACTCCGTGGTTTTACGCAGAGCCTTGTGGTTAAGGGAATGGAAGGCAGATTCTGCTTCCAAGAAGTGCTTAACCAGTTTGCCATTTTCTGGTGACAGACTGTTTGGTGAGAGATTGGATGAAATCATTAAACAGTCCAAGGGTAAGGATTCATCCTTACCTCAGCCCAGACCAAATAAACCCCAACAGAGGAGGGGACAGTCGAGGTTTCGGTCCTTTCGAGGCTCGGGCAGGTCCCAATTCTCCTCGTCCAAAAGGACTCAAAAGGATCAGAGGAGTTCAGATTCTTGGCGGGCTCAGTCACGCCCAAAGAAAGCAGCCGGAGGAACCGCTACCAAGGCGGCTTCCTCATGACTTTCGGCCTCCTCTCTCCGCATCCTCGGTCGGTGGCAGGCTCTCCCGCTTTTGCGACATTTGGCTGCCACAGGTCAAAGACCGTTGGGTGAGAGACATTTTGTCTCACGGGTACAGGATAGAGTTCAGTTCTCGTCCTCCAACTCGATTCTTCAGAACTTCTCCGCCTCCCGACCGAGCCGATGCTCTTCTGCAGGCGGTGTGCTCTCTAAAGGCAGAAGGAGTGGTGATCCCTGTTCCTCTTCAGGAGCAAGGTCACGGTTTTTACTCCAATTTGTTTGTGGTGCCAAAAAAGGACGGGTCTTTCCGTCCTGTTCTGGACCTAAAACTGCTCAACAAGCATGTGAAAACCAGGCGGTTCCGGATGGAATCCCTCCGCTCCGTCATCGCCTCAATGTCTCAAGGAGATTTCCTAGCATCAATAGACATCAAAGATGCTTATCTCCACGTGCCGATTGCTCCAGAGCACCAGCGTTTTCTACGCTTCGTTATAGGAGACGAACACCTTCAGTTCGTAGCCCTGCCTTTCGGTCTGGCGACAGCCCCAAGGGTCTTCACCAAGGTCATGGCAGCAGTAGTAGCTGTCCTGCACTCTCAGGGTCACTCCGTGATTCCTTACTTGGACGATCTACTTGTCAAGGCACCCTCTCAAGAGGCATGCCAACACAGCCTGAACGTTGCGCTGGAGACTCTCCAGAATTTCAGGTGGATCATCAACTTTTCAAAGTCAAATCTCACCCCGACCCAATCGATAACATACCTTGGCATGGAGTTTCATACTCTCTCAGCGATAGTGATGCTTCCGCTGGACAAACAGCGTTCACTACAGACAGGGGTGCAATCTCTCCTTCAGGGCCAGTCGCACCCCTTGAGACGCCTCATGCACTTCTTGGGGAAGATGGTAGCAGCAATGGAGGCAGTCCCTTTCGCGCAGTTTCATCTGCGTCCACTACAATGGGACATTCTCCGCCAATGGGACGGGAAGTCGACGTCCCTAGACAGGAACGTCTCCCTTTCTCAGGCGGCCAAGGATTCTCTTCAGTGGTGGCTTCTTCCCACCTCATTGTCAATAGGAAAGTCTTTCCTACCCCCATCCTGGGCGGTGGTCACAACGGACGCGAGTCTGTCAGGGTGGGGAGCAGTGTTTCTCCACCACAGGGCTCAAGGTACGTGGACTCAGCAAGAGTCCACCCTTCAGATCAATGTTCTGGAAATCAGAGCAGTGTATCTTGCCCTACAAGCCTTCCAGCAGTGGCTGGAAGGCAAGCAGATCCGAATTCAGTCGGACAACTCCACAGCGGTGGCATACATCAACCACCAAGGAGGGACACGCAGTCGGCAAGCCTTCCAGGAAGTTCGGCGGATTCTGACGTGGGTGGAAGACACGGCATCCACCATATCCGCAGTTCACATCCCGGGCGTAGAAAACTGGGAAGCAGACTTCCTCAGTCGCCAGGGTATGGACGCAGGGGAATGGTCTCTTCACCCGGACGTGTTTCAGGAAATTTGTCGCCGCTGGGGGATGCCGGACGTCGACCTAATGGCGTCCCGGCACAACAACAAGGTTCCGGCCTTCATGGCACGGTCTCACGATCTCAGAGCTCTGGCGGCGGACGCCTTAGTTCAGGATTGGTCGCAGTTTCAACTCCCTTATGTGTTTCCTCCTCTGGCACTGTTGCCCAGAGTGCTACGCAAGATCAGATCCGACTGCCACCGCGCCATCCTCGTCGCTCCAGACTGGCCAAGGAGGTCGTGGTACCCGGATCTGTGGCATCTCACGGTAGGACAACCGTGGGCGCTACCAGACCGGCCAGACTTGCTGTCTCAAGGGCCGTTTTTCCATCAGAATTCTGCGGCCCTGAGCCTGACTGTGTGGCCATTGAGTCCTGGATCCTAGCGTCTTCAGGATTATCTCAAGAGGTCATTGCCACCATGAGACAGGCTAGGAAACTATCCTCTGCCAAGATCTACCACAGGACGTGGAAGATATTCTTAGCTTGGTGCTCTGCTCAGGAAGTTTCTCCCTGGCCATTTGCATTGCCTACTTTTCTTTCCTTCCTGCAATCCGGGTTGGAAAAAGGTTTGTCGCTCGGCTCCCTCAAGGGACAAGTCTCAGCGCTATCTGTATTTTTTCAGAAGCGCCTAGCACGACTTCCTCAGGTACGCACGTTCCTGCAAGGGGTTTGTCATATCGTCCCTCCTTACAAGCGGCCGTTAGAGCCCTGGGATCTGAACAGGGTTCTAATTGCTCTCCAGAAGCCGCCTTTCGAGCCTATGAGGGATGTTTCCCTTTCTCGCCTTTCACAGAAAGTGGCCTTTCTAGTAGCGGTCACGTCTCTTCAGAGAGTGTCCGAGCTAGCAGCGCTGTCATGCAAATCTCCCTTCCTGGTGTTTCACCAGGACAAGGTGGTTCTGCGCCCGATTCCGGAGTTTCTCCCTAAGGTGGTATCCTCCTTTCATCTCAATCAGGATATCTCCTTACCTTCTTTGTGTCCTTGTCCAGTTCATCAATGTGAAAAGGATTTGCATTTGTTGGATCTGGTGAGAGCACTCAGAATCTACATTTCCCGCACGGCACCTCTGCGCCGCTCGGATGCACTCTTTGTCCTTGTCGCTGGCCAGCGTAAAGGGTCGCAGGCTTCCAAGTCAACCTTGGCTCGGTGGATCAAGGAACCAATTCTTGAAGCCTACCGTTCTGCGGGGCTTCCGGTTCCCTCAGGGCTGAGAGCCCATTCTACCAGAGCCGTGGGTGCGTCCTGGGCATTACGGCACCAGGCTACGGCTCAGCAGGTGTGCCAGGCGGCTACCTGGTCGAGTCTGCACACTTTTACCAAGCATTATCAGGTGCATACCTATGCTTCGGCGGACGCCAGCCTAGGTAGACAAGTCCTTCAGGCGGCGATTGCCCACCTGTAGAAAAGGGGCCGTTTTTACGGCCCTATCATGAGGTATTATTTTACCCACCCAGGGATTGCTTTTGGACATCCCAATTGTCTGGGTCTCCCAATAGAGCGACAAAGAAGAAGGGAATTTTGTTTACTTACCGTAAATTCCTTTTCTTCTAGCTCTAATTGGGAGACCCAGCTCCCGCCCCTGTTTTTTTGTATACACATGTTGTTCAAGTTGAATGGTTTCAGTTCTCCGATATTCCTTCGGATTGAATTTGCTTAAACCAGTTTATTGGCTTTCCTCCTTCTTGCTTTTGCACTAAAACTGAGGAGCCCGTGATCCCACGGGGGGGTGTATAGGCAGTAGGGGAGGGGCCTTACACTTTTAAGTGTAATACTTTGTGTGGCCTCCGGAGGCAGTAGCTATACACCCAATTGTCTGGGTCTCCCAATTAGAGCTAGAAGAAAAGGAATTTACGGTAAGTAAACAAAATTCCCTTCTTTTCCATCTGAATTCTGCGACCCTCAACCTGATGGTGTGGCCATTGGGTCCTGGATCCTAGCATCTGCAGGGTTATCTCAAGAGGTCATCACCACTATGAGACAGGCCAGAAAACACACATCTGCCAAGATCTACCACAGAACGTGGAAGATATTCTTATCTTGGTGCTCTGCTCAGGGAGTTTCTCCCTGGCCAATTGCCTTGCCTACTTTCTTTCCTTCCTGCAATCCGGTTTGGAAAAAGGTTGTCGCTCTGCTCCCTTAAGGGACAAATCTCAACGCTCTCTGTATTTTCTTCAGAAGCGCCTAGCAAGACTTCCTCAGGTACGCACGTTCCTGCAGGGGGTTTGCCGCTTAGTCCTTCCTTACAAA
This sequence comes from Anomaloglossus baeobatrachus, assembly GCF_048569485.1. Taxonomy (NCBI): domain Eukaryota; kingdom Metazoa; phylum Chordata; class Amphibia; order Anura; family Aromobatidae; genus Anomaloglossus; species Anomaloglossus baeobatrachus. The sequence continues at coordinate 640,706,832 of NC_134355.1, read as the reverse complement.
CGACTGTTAGAACCCTGTGATTTGAACAGGGTGCTTCTGGTTCTTCAGAAACCACCATTTGAGCCTATGAGGGATTTTTCTCTCTCACGCCTTTCGCAGAAAGTGGTTTTCCTAGGGGCAGTCACTTCACTTCGGAGAGTGTCTGTCGGGGCAGCATTGTCGTGCAAAGTCCCCTTCCCGGTGTCTCACCAGGTCAAGGGGTTCTGCGTCCGGTTCCGGAATTTCTCCCTAAGGTGGTATCCCCCCTTTCATCTCAATCAGGGTATCCCCGTACCCTCTGTTTGTCTTCATCCAGTTCACCAATGTGAAAAGGATTTGCACTTGATTAGATCTGGTGAGAGCACTCAGACTCTACATCGATCGTACGGCGTCCCTGCGCTGCTCGGAAGCACTCTTTGTCCTTGTCGCTAGCTAGCGTAAAGGGTCGCAGGCTTCCAAATCAAGACTGGCTCGGTGGTTCAAGGAACCAATTCTCGAGCTTATCGTTCTGCTGGGCTTACGGTTCCCTCAGGGCTGAAGGTCCATTCTACCAGAGCGGTGGATGCGTCCTGGGCTTGAGGCACCAGGCTACGGCTCAGCTTGTGTGTCAGGCGGCTACCTGGTCCAGCCTCCACACTTTCACGAAACACTGTCAGGTGCATACCTATGCTTCGGCGGATGCCAGCATAGGCAGACGAGTCCTTCAGGCGGCGGTTGCCCACCTGTAGAAAGGGGCCGTTTTTACGGCTCTATTACGAGGTATTATTTTACCCACCCAGGGATTGCTTTTGGACATCCCAATTGTCTGGGTCTCCCAATAGAGCGACAAAGAAGGGAATTTTGTTTACTTACCGTAAATTCCTTTTCTTCTAGCTCTAATTGGGAGACCCAGCACCCGCCCCTGTTTTTTTGTATACACATGTTGTTCATGTTGAATGGTTTCATTTCTCCGATATTCCTTCGGATTGAATTTGCTTAAACCCGTTTATTGGCTTTCCTCCTTCTTGCTTTTGCACTAAAACGGAGGAGCCCGTGATCCCACGGGGGGTGTATAGGCAGAAGGGGAGGGGCCTTACACTTTTAAGTGTAATACTTTGTGTGGCCTCCGGAGGCAGTAGCTATACACCCAATTGTCTGGGTCTCCCAATTAGAGCTAGAAGAAAAGGAATTTACGGTAAGTTAACAAAATTCCCTTCTTCTTCATCGTTCCTTATGGGAGACCCAGACCATGGGTGTATAGCTTCTGCCTTTGGAGGACACACAAAGTACTACACTAAAAAGTGTAGCTCCTCCCTCCTAGCATATACACCCCCTGGATCACCAAATACAGCCAGTTCAATGCTTTGTGTTCAGGAGGCACACATCCACACATGCATTCTCATCTGATTTTCATTTTTGGAAGCGTTTGAAGAAAAGCGGGTCCAAGCCTGGACCCCCGGCATGTCCCTTCTCACCCCACTGTGTCGGTGGTGTTGTTAAGGTTGATTTCAGGGCTGGAGCCCTTTCATGCCGCGCTCCTTCACCATCCCCTCGGGCTCTGGCTTGAAGTGGGAGCCAACACGGTTCTCTCTGCCTCGCAGGAGACCGGTCTCCATCCGCAGCCCGTATGGATCCTGCCGGACGGAGTACTCGTCCCTCAGGGACCTGGCCCTGCGTCTCACAAGCTAAGTACTGAGACGTTATTGCCACAGAAAGTGGTCTTTCCAGGGGTCCCTTGTACTTTATATGTTGGGGTGAGTGTGTTATGTGACTGTGTTAACATTTCCGGCCGGTTCTCCAGTTTTCACTGGAGAACCGCGCCGATGGTGCCTGCGCGCTGGCCGCATGTTTAAATCTAGGCCCCGGGTTCGCCTGAGGCCTAGTTTCGATTTCACTGCCCCTGCATGTCAGTCATGCAGAGGGACAGTGCGGCTCCGCCCAGCGGCTGTTCAGCACAGGGAAGGGACACTCCTCACTGAGGAAAGATTCCCTCCCCTGTATACCTCATTTGCCCTCCGGATCCCGCTCTCAGAGTAGGCCCCGCCCCCTCTCCTCGCTCCGGCGCCATTTTATCAGCGTTCTCATGCATGTCTGCATAACCACATTGTGACACTGGGGGCCTGGGCTGGGGGATCTGGAGGGCACAGAGATGTCTCTATGTAAACGGTCTGGCAAGCCACAACCTCCGGTTGTGGAGCTGCTTATATACTCTGTTTATATACTCTGCTGGGGGTCATTCTGGCCAGAGCCCCCACTCCTGCAGCATGTCTCACATCAGAGCAAGGCTGTTCTTAATATGCACTGCATGTAGGCTCGTACTGCCTGTACCGAGCACATAACCACATTGTGATGCCTGCTCTAACATAGTGGTGCCTCAGCCTGGAAGCTCATCCCCAGTGGTCCCTCCGGCTGCTCCGGCTCCGGTGGCTGAACCCCCGGCTTGGGTTGAATCCCTCTCTCCAGGGGACAGCTGTCCCGGACACTGCTGAGCATGCATCAGCCCCCTTCTCAGGGCGCTTCTGCTGCCATGGCTCGCTCAGCAAAGCTCACAGAGGATTCTTCATCTGGTCTCAGACCCCGTCCTCCTAAAATGGAGACGCAGGGTCCCCTTTCCTTCCTCGTCCCGCGGCTCTGATTCACAAGCTGACTCGCAGGACGAGGAGGATGCCTTTACTAGGGGCTTGGACGCTACTCCAGGTACCATTTTGTCCGAAGGTGACGCAGATGCTAATCATTTGATTGCGTCCATTATATTTGTACTGGACCTCAATCCGCCTGTATCAGGGGAGCAACCCCCTCTGGCAGAAAAGCATCAGTATACCTTGCCTAAGAGAACGGGGAGTGTGTTCTTTAACCACTCCAGTTTTTCAGGCCACTGTGACCAAACCCAGAGCCTGTCCTGACAGACGCTTCCCAAAGCGTGGTCCTGATGACTGTTCCCCTTCCACCAGAGGTGGTCAAGGAGTGGGCTCAATCACCATAGGTGGACCCTCCGGTGTCTAGACTTTCAGCCCGGACAGTGGTATCAGTGGCTGATGGCACCTCTCTAAGGATTCCACTGTCCGCCAGGTTGACCTTCTGGTCAAATCTGTATATGAGGCGGCAGGGGCCTCGTTCTCCCCATCTTTTGCAGCAGTGTGGGCTCTCAAAGCCATCTCTGCTTCTCTAGAGGAGATGCATTCCCTCACCAGGGACTCTATGCCCGAAATGGTTGCCTTAACCTTCATGCTTCAGCCTTTTTATCCTATGCCATGTCTGCCATACTGGAGCTCTCACCGCACTGCGGTGGCTTCGGCTAATTCCCTCGCTATCCGCAGGCTCCTGTGGCTTTGAGAGTGAGGCAGATGCTTCTTCAAAGAAGTTCCTTTCTGGGCTCCCTTTTGCTGGGACCAGACTATTCGGTGAATAACTGGATGAAATTATTAAGAAAGCGTCTGGCAGGAAGAGTACTTCCATGCCACAAACCAGGAAACCTGTCCAGGGCAGGAACCAGTCGAGGTTTCGTTCCTTTCGTTCCTCCAACTGGTCGTCCTCTAGGCCCTCGGCCTCGTCCACTAACTCAGCCAAGGACCGTGGACCAACTGGCGCACGAAGCCGTGTCCTCGGAAGACCGCAGGAGCTGCTGCCACTAAGGCAGCCTCCTCTTGACTATCTGGCTGCGCCAGCAACGTCCTTGGTCGGTGGCAGGCTCTCCCACTTTGGTGACGTGTGGATTCAACACGTCTCCGATCAGTGGGTGCGGGATACCATCTCCACGGCTACAGGATAGAATTCTATCCAGCCCGCCAAACAGATTTTTTCTGTCAACTCCCCCCTGCTCCAAGGCCGCCGCCTTCTCACAGGCCGTGGCATCCTTGCAGGCCAACGGAGTAATTGTACCGGTTCCCGACTGGGAACGGTTCTGAGATTTCTACTCAAATCTCTTCCTAGTCCCCGAAAAGGACGGTGCCTTCCGACCTGGATCTCAAGCTTCTCAACCAGCAGTTCAGGTGCGGCATTTCGCATGGAGTCTCTGCGATCAGTCATTACCTCAATGACCCAAGGAGATTTCCTAGCATCCATCGACATCAGAGATGCCTATCTGCATATGCCAATTGCAGTTTCACACCAGCGTTGGCTACGTTTTGCAATCGGGGAGGAACATTTCCAATCGTGGCTCTTCCCTTGGGGTTAGCCACGACCCCTCGAGTATTCTCAAGGCCATGGCAGCAGTGGTTGCGGTTCTGCACCTCCAGGGGTTGGCAGTGATCCTTTTTTCCTGGACGGCCTTCTAGTCAAGGCTTCATCCAGTGCAGACTGTCAGCGGAGTACCTCGCTCACTAGCGCCACTCTAGCCAATTCGGGTGGCTTGTCTTTCTGTCCAAGTCCACTCTGACTCCGCTCACGTACCCAGGGATGCAATTCCAGACTCTGCCGGCACTTGTGAAGCTGCCCTTAGTCAAACAGCAGTCCCTCCTCTGGCGGTGCGCTCTTTGCTGAGGCCCCGCCGTCGTTCCATCAGGCACCTAATGCAGGTGTTGGGTAAGATGGTGGCGTCAATGGAAGCTGTTCCCTTGCCCAGTTCCATCTGCGTCCTCTGCAGCTGGACATTTTCCGCTGTTGGAACAAGCGGACTTCCTCCTTCCACGGGTTGGTGGCTCTGTCGCCACAGACCAGGGGCTCCTTTCTGTGGTGGCTTCGGCCCCTCTCTCTTCAGGGACGCTCCTTCCTGGCTCCGTCCTGGGTGATCCTCACCACGGATGCCAGTCTATCCGGCTGGGGAGCAGGATATCTCCACCACGGAGCGCAGGGCTCTTGGACTTCGGCCGAATCAGCCCTCTCGATCAATGTGCTGGAAATCAGAGCTGTGCTTCTAGCTCTCTTAGCCTTTCACCTCCTGTTGGCGGCCAAGCACATTCGAGTCCAGTCAGACAACGCGACAGCGGTTGCCTACATCAACCACCAGGGCGGGACACTCAGCCGCCTGGCAAGGTTGGAGGTTCAACGAATCCTTCCGTGGACTGAGGACTCCAAGTCCTCCATATCCGCAGTCCACATCCCAGACGTGGAAAACTGGGAGGCAGATTATCTCAGCCGTCAAACCGTGGACAGAGGCGAGTGGGCTCTGCATCCGGCAGTGTTTCGGTCAATCTGCCGCAAGTGGGGCTCTCCGGACGTGGATCTTCGCTCCCACGATCCTCAGGCTTTTGCAGCAGACGCGCTGGTTCAAGATTGGTCCCAGTTTCGTCTGTCTTACGTGTTTCCCCCTCTAGCTCTTGCCCAGAGTCCTGCGCAAGATCAGAATGGAGGGCCGTCGGGTCATTCTCATTGCTCCAGACTGGCCCAGGCGAGCTTGGTACCCTGGCCTGCTCCGTCTGTCCGTAGAGGTGCCGTGGCATCTCCCGGACCGTCCAGACCTTCTTTCTCAAGGTCCGTCTTTCTTTCCGCCAGAATTCTGCGGTCTCAGATTGACGGCGTGGCTTTTGAGTCCTGGATCTTGACGACTTCTGGTATTCCTCCTGAAGTCATCTCCACTATGACTCGGGCTCGGAAGTATTCCTTGGCCAAAATCTTTCACAGGACCTGGAAAATTTTCCTGTCCTGGTGTCGCTCTTCCGGCCATGCTTCTTGGCCTTTTTTTCCTTGCCGACCCTCCTGTCCCTTCTACAGGCCGGTCTGCAGCTAGGACTATCCCTCAATTCCCTCAAGGGACAGGTCTCGGCTCTGTCAGTGTTGTTCCAGCGGCGTATCGCCCGGCTGGCTTAGGTGTGCTCTTTCATGCAGGGCGCATCTCACATCTTCTGCCTTACCGGCGGCCTTTGGAGCCCTGGGACCTTAATCCGGTCCTCACGGCTTCTAGAAACCCCCCATTGAGCCTCTTAGGGCGGTTTCTTTGTCTTGTCTTTCACAGAAAGTGGTTTTTCTAGTGGCCATAACTTCTCTCGGGAGAGTCTCTGATTTGGCTGCACTCTCTTCGGAGTCGCCTTTTTCTTTTGGTTTTTTATCAAGACAAGGTGGTTCTCCGTCCGACTCCGGACTTTCTCCCTAAGGTGGTTTCTCCTTCCACCTTAACCGGGACATTTCCCTGCCTTCCTTTTGGCCGGCTCCTGTTCATCGCTTTGAAAAGGCGTTGCATTCTCTGGATCTGGTGCGGGCGCTCCGGATCTATGTGTTTCGCACCGCTGCTCTTAGGCGGTGCACCTCTCTTTCTGCGCTGACCACTGGTCGGCGTAAGGGCCTCTCGGCTTCTAAGCCGACCCTACCTCGTTGGATTGGGTCGGCCTTTTCCGATGCCTACCAGTGTACTCAAGTGCCTCCCCCGCCGGGGATCAAGGCACATTCGACCAGAGCTGTCGGTGCCTCTTGGGCTTTCAGGCACCAGGCTACGGCTCAGCAGGTCTGTCAGGCTGCCACTTGGTCCAGTCTGCATACTTTTTCGAAGCACTACCAAGTGCATGGTCATGCTTCGGCAGATGCGAGCTTGGGCAGACGCATCCTTCAGGCGGCTGTCGCCCATTTGTGAAGTTAGGTTTTGCCTACTTCTCAGTTTTCTGTTTATTCCCACCCATGGACTGCTTTGAGACGTCCCATGGTTTGGGTCTCCCATAAGGAACGATGAAGAAAAAGAGAATTTTGTTTACTTACCGTAAATTCTTTTTCTTATAGTTCCGACATGGGAGACCCAGCACCCTCCCTGTTGCCTGTTGGCAGTTTTCTTGTTCCGTGTGTTTTCACCGGCTGTTGTTGTAGACAGAGGCTCCGGTTGTTCCGGGTTTTGCTCTGTTTTTACTTGTGGGTGGATGTCCTCCTTCAGCTTTTGCACTAAACTGGCTGTATTTGGTGATCCAGGGGGTGTATATGCTAGGAGGGAGGAGCTACACTTTTTAGTGTAGTACTTTGTGTGTCCTCCGGAGGCAGAAACTATACACCCATGGTCTGGGTCTCCCATGTCGGAACTATAAGAAAAAGAATTTACGGTAAGTAAACAAAATTCTCTTTTTTTTATATAGCGCGAACATATTCCACAGAGCTTTGCATACATAAGGAACACTGTCCCCATTGGGGCTCACAATCTAAATTCCCTATCTGTATGTTTTTGGAGTGTGGGAGGAAACCCACGCAAACACGGGGAGAACATACAAACTCCTTGCAGATGTTGTCCTTGGTGGGATTTGGGGGTGGGACCCCAGCGCTGCAAGACTGCAGTGCTAACCACTGTGCCACCGTGCTGCCCAGCACAGTCGTCCCCCGCTATATTGCCGTTCACTTACTGCGGCTTCACTGTATTGTGGGTATTTTTCGTTTTATAAGACGCACCCCAAATTTAAAGGGGGAAAAAAAGGTTAAAATAAACCATGGGGTCATACCGGGGAGGAGGTGGCAGCGATGTTGGAGCTGGGCGATACTGCGGTTGGTGTAGCTGGTGTCCCGGATGCTCGCTGCGTGCGCTGGCAGGAACATCCGGAAACTGTTAACGAGCTTCAAAGATATGGTTCCTGTAGTCGGCGCGTGTGCAGATTAAGCTATAGACTCAATGACGAGCCGATATCTCATCTGCTCACACGCCAACTCCGGGTGCCATTTTCTTTAAGTCCGCTGCTGGGAGATTAATCTGCCGGAGGAGGCGCATGCGCAGATGAGATTTTGAGCCGAGATCTAAATCTGTGTATGCACGGAACCTGGGCGCCATTACTTGAAGCCTGCACCACCGACATCTGCAGGATGGCCCCTGTCTCACCTTCCGCAGTGCACAGTCCACAGCATTGCTCCTGTCGCCATTTCTCCACCACCCTTCGGTAAGCTAGATTCGGCTTAGAAGACGCACCCCTCATTTTCCTCAATTTTTGGGAGAAAAAGTACGTCTTATAATACGTAAAATACAAGTAAATAATAAAGTAAATGTAACTCCGCTAGCTCGTGGATTTTCCTCTATCACTGGGATCTCTAGAACGTAACTCCTGGGATCTCTAGAACGTAACTCCTGGGATCTCTAGAACGTAACTCCTGGGATCTCTAGAACGTAACTCCTGGGATCTCTAGAACGGAACTCCTGGGATCTCTAGAACGGAACTCCTGGGATCTCTAGAACGGAACTCCTGGGATCTCTAGAACGGAACTCCTGGGATCTCTAGAACGGAACTCCTGGGATCTCTAGAACGGAACTCCTGGGATCTCTAGAACGGAACTCCTGGGATCTCTAGAACGGAACTCCTGGGATCTCTAGAACGGAACTCCTGGGATCTCTAGAACGGAACTCCTGGGATCTCTAGAACGGAACTCCTGGGATCTCTAGAACGGAACTCCTGGGATCTCTAGAACGGAACTCCTGGGATCTCTAGAACGGAACTCCTGGGATCTCTAGAACGGAACTCCTGGGATCTCTAGAACGGAACTCCTGGGATCTCTAGAACGGAACTCCTGGGATCTCTAGAACGGAACTCCTGGGATCTCTAGAACGGAACTCCTGGGATCTCTAGAATGGAACTCCTGGGATCTCTAGAATGGAACTCCTGGGATCTCTAGAATGGAACTCCTGGGATCTCTAGAATGGAACTCCTGGGATCTCTAGAATGGAACTCCTGGGATCTCTAGAATGGAACTCCTGGGATCTCTAGAATGGAACTCCTGGGATCTCTAGAATGGAACTCCTGGGATCTCTAGAATGGAACTCCTGGGATCTCTAGAATGGAACTCCTGGGATCTCTAGAATGGAACTCCTGGGATCTCTAGAATGGAACTCCTGGGATCTCTAGAATGGAACTCCTGGGATCTCTAGAATGGAACTCCTGGGATCTCTAGAATGGAACTCCTGGGATCTCTAGAATGGAACTCCTGGGATCTCTAGAATGGAACTCCTGGGATCTCTAGAATGGAACTCCTGGGATCTCTAGAATGGAACTCCTGGGATCTCTAGAATGGAACTCCTGGGATCTCTAGAATGGAACTCCTGGGATCTCTAGAATGGAACTCCTGGGATCTCTAGAATGGAACTCCTGGGATCTCTAGAATGGAACTCCTGGGATCTCTAGAATGGAACTCCTGGGATCTCTAGAATGGAACTCCTGGGATCTCTAGAATGGAACTCCTGGGATCTCTAGAATGGAACTCCTGGGATCTCTAGAATGGAACTCCTGGGATCTCTAGAATGGAACTCCTGGGATCTCTAGAATGGAACTCCTGGGATCTCTAGAATGGAACTCCTGGGATCTCTAGAATGGAACTCCTGGGATCTCTAGAATGGAACTCCTGGGATCTCTAGAATGGAACTCCTGGGATCTCTAGAATGGAACTCCTGGGATCTCTAGAATGGAACTCCTGGGATCTCTAGAATGGAACTCCTGGGATCTCTAGAATGGAACTCCTGGGATCTCTAGAATGGAACTCCTGGGATCTCTAGAATGGAACTCCTGGGATCTCTAGAATGGAACTCCTGGGATCTCTAGAATGGAACTCCTGGGATCTCTAGAATGGAACTCCTGGGATCTCTAGAATGGAACTCCTGGGATCTCTAGAATGGAACTCCTGGGATCTCTAGAATGGAACTCCTGGGATCTCTAGAATGGAACTCCTGGGATCTCTAGAATGGAACTCCTGGGATCTCTAGAATGGAACTCCTGGGATCTCTAGAATGGAACTCCTGGGATCTCTAGAATGGAACTCCTGGGATCTCTAGAATGGAACTCCTGGGATCTCTAGAATGGAACTCCTGGGATCTCTAGAATGGAACTCCTGGGATCTCTAGAATGGAACTCCTGGGATCTCTAGAATGGAACTCCTGGGATCTCTAGAATGGAACTCCTGGGATCTCTAGAATGGAACTCCTGGGATCTCTAGAATGGAACTCCTGGGATCTCTAGAATGGAACTCCTGGGATCTCTAGAATGGAACTCCTGGGATCTCTAGAATGGAACTCCTGGGATCTCTAGAATGGAACTCCTGGGATCTCTAGAATGGAACTCCTGGGATCTCTAGAATGGAACTCCTGGGATCTCTAGAATGGAACTCCTGGGATCTCTAGAATGGAACTCCTGGGATCTCTAGAATGGAACTCCTGGGATCTCTAGAATGGAACTCCTGGGATCTCTAGAATGGAACTCCTGGGATCTCTAGAATGGAACTCCTGGGATCTCTAGAATGGAACTCCTGGGATCTCTAGAATGGAACTCCTGGGATCTCTAGAATGGAACTCCTGGGATCTCTAGAATGGAACTCCTGGGATCTCTAGAATGGAACTCCTGGGATCTCTAGAATGGAACTCCTGGGATCTCTAGAATGGAACTCCTGGGATCTCTAGAATGGAACTCCTGGGATCTCTAGAATGGAACTCCTGGGATCTCTAGAATGGAACTCCTGGGATCTCTAGAATGGAACTCCTGGGATCTCTAGAATGGAACTCCTGGGATCTCTAGAATGGAACTCCTGGGATCTCTAGAACGGAACTCCTGGGATAGCTGAGCGATCACTGTATTACCCAACAAGCGGGAGGCCGAGGAGCAGTGCACGCATGATTGAACACTTGGGACCTTCCGTGTCATGCACCATAATTTTTTGCTTCTGCCCCCTTTGTGGCTGGAATATTAAAATTACTCCTGTGTTCCCCTATAAGAGGGGATGAAATAAATATTTCTTTGTCGCTCCTTATTGGGAGACCCAGACAATTGGGTGTATAGCTTATGCCTCCGGAGGCCACACAAAGTATTACACTAAAAGTGTAAAGCCCCTCCCCTTCAGCCTATACACCCCCCGTACTGCTACGGGCTCATCAGTTTTTATGCTTTGTGCGAAGGAGGTCAGACATGCACGCATAGCTCCACAGCTTAGTCAGCAGCAGCAGCTGCTGACTATGTCGGATGGAAGAAAAGAGGGCCCATAACAGGGCCCCCAGCATGCTCCCTTCTCACCCCACTCTTGTCGGCGGTGTTGTTAAGGTTGAGGTATCCATTGCGGGTACGGAGGCTGGAGCCCACATGCTGCTTTCCTTCCCCATCCCTCAATTAGGGCTCTGGGTGAAGTGGGATCCTTTCGGTCTCCAGGCACAGGAGACCGTGCTCCATCCACAGCTCCTGAGGACCATGCTGGATAGGAGCCGAGTATTGTTCAGGGACATGGCCCTGCTACTTTGAGGTACACTGTGTCCCCGTGGGGACCGCGCACAGCAACACTCCAGCATTGCTGGGTGTGCTAGTGCACCGGGGACAGCAGCGCTGACTGCGTTTGTGCCATTACACACTTCAGCGTCGCTGAGTGTGTTCGTGTAGGGGGACTGCCGCGCTGACCGCCGCTGCCATGGTTATCACTGCGGCGCGGCTGGGACTGTTAGTGCGCCGGGGACTTCCGCGCCGACCGCGCTTATACGGCGGCCGCGCTTATAACTCGAGTCCCCGGCTTTTGCGGCCTAGTCTCGTTTTCTTCCCGCCCCCAGCCCTGCCAGTCAGGGGAAGGGCGGGACGCTGTACAGGACGGCAGCACTGAGGGCTGGAGCATGCTTTGCATACTCCACCCCCCTCACTCTGCACAGTGGGGCACCAGTTCCCGCACTTTTCTGGGTCACGCCCACGGCTCCCTCCTCTCCTCAGGGCGCCGGCAGCCATTCCTCTCAGCTCTGCTAACGCTGGAGAGGAGAGACAAGCTCAGGGAGACCCAGGCAGGATTCTGGTGCCCACACAACCGCTTTGCGCAGGCGGTAAGCAGCACCTGTGGTGCTGGCCCCACTAGTGCATAAGTGTACTTATAGATTACATGATTATAGACTATACTTTACACTGTATGGTGCACTGTTGATTTTTGTCTATATACCCTCCTGTATTGCTCAGAGGAGACAACAGCATGTCGTCCACAAATAGCAAGGGTGCCAAAGCACAGACTTACTATGCTGCCTGTGCAGCATGTACGGCTATACTGCCGGCAGGTTCCACTGACCCTCATTGTGTGCAATGCTCGGCCCCTGTGGCACTTTCTCAGCCGGAGCCTCTGCTAAGGGCGGCCCAGGGAGAAACACCTGTTAACACTGTCCAGGTGACAGGGACGGAGTTTGCAGTTTTTACTGAAAGACTTTCTGAGACTATGGCTAAGATATTAGAAGCCTTGCAGTCCAGGCCGGCATCTCAAGCCAGGGGCACTGTGGAATCATTGCCCCCTGGTCCCCCTCAGTTGGAACAGCAATGTCCTCCCGGGGTGTCTCATGGATCCCAGGGTGAGGTCTCTGACACGGACCGCAGCCCCAGACCGATTAAGCGAGCTCGCTATGATATCCCCTCGACATCATCACAATGTTCAGGGTCTCAGCGAGAGGACTCTCTGTATGATGAAGCGGAGGTAGCTGATCAGGATTCTGATCCTGAAGCCGCTCTCAACCTTGATACTCCTGATGGGGACGCCATAGTGAATGATCTTATTGCGTCCATCAATGAAATGTTGGATATTTCTCCCTCAGCTCCTCCAGTGGAGGAGTCAGCTTCTCAGCAGGAGAAATTCCGTTTCAGGTTTCCCAAGCGTACAAAGAGTATGTTTCTGGACCACTCTGACTTCAGAGAGGCAGTCCAGAAACACCGAGCTTGTCCAGATAAGCGTTTTTCCAAGCGCCTTAAGGATACACGTTACCCTTTCCCCCCTGACGTGGTCAAGGGCTGGACTCAGTGTCCCAAGGTGGATTCTCCAATCTCCAGACTTGCGGCTAGATCCATAGTTGCAGTGGAAGATGGAGCTTCACTCAAGGATGCCACTGACAGACAGATGGAGCTCTGGTTGAAATCCATCTATGAAGCTATCGGCGCGTCTTTTGCTCCAGCATTCGCAGCCGTATGGGCACTCCAAGCTATCTCAGCTGGTCAGGCGCAAATTGACGCACTCACACGTACGTCTGCGCCGCAGGTGGCGTCTATAACCTCTCAAACGTCGGCATTTGCGTCCTACGCTATTAATGCTGTCCTGGACTCTGCGAGCCGTACGGCGGTTGCAGCCGACAATTCGGTGGCAATACGCAGGGCCTTGTGGCTGCGGGAATGGAAGGCAGATTCGGCTTCCAAAAAGTGCTTAACTGGATTGCCATTTTCTGGCGACCGTTTGTTTGGTGAGAGATTGGATGAAATCCTCAAACAATCCAAGGGAAAGGAAACATCCTTACCCCAGGCCAAACCAAAAACACCCCAACAGAGGAGGGGACAGTCGAGGTTTCGGTCCTTTCGGGGTGCGGGCAGGTCCCAATTCTCCTCGTCCAAAAGGCCTCAGAAGGATCAGAGGAACTCCGACGCATGGCGGTCTAAATCACGCCCTAAAAAGACCGCCGGAGGTGCCGCTACTAAGGCGGCTTCCTCATGACTTACGGCCTCCTCACACCGCATCCTCGGTCGGTGGCAGGCTCTCCCGCTTTTGCGACACCTGGCTGCCACAAGTAAAAGACCGTTGGGTGAGAGACATTTTGTCTCACGGTTACAGGATAGAGTTCAGCTCTCGTCCTCCGACTCGATTCTTCAGAACATCTCCGCCTCCCGAGCGAGCCGAGGCTCTTCTGCAGGCGGTGGGCATTCTGAAGGCAGAAGGAGTGGTGGTCCCGGTTCCTCTTCAGCAACAGGGCCACGGTTTCTACTCCAACCTGTTTGTGGTTCCAAAGAAGGACGGGTCCTTCCGTCCTGTTTTGGACCTAAAACTGCTCAACAAACACGTAAGGACCAGGCGGTTCCGGATGGAATCCCTCCGCTCCGTCATCGCCTCAATGTCCCAAGGAGATTTCCTAGCATCGATCAATATCAAGGATGCTTATCTCCACGTACCAATTGCTCCAGAGCATCAGCGCTTCTTGCGCTTCGCCATAGGAGACGAACACCTTCAGTTCGCGGCACTGCCGTTCGGCCTGGCGACAGCCCCAAGGGTTTTCACCAAGGTCATGGCTACAGTAGTTGCGGTCCTCCGCTCTCAGGGTCACTCAGTGATACCTTACTTAGACGATCTGCTGGTCAAGGCACCCTCTCAAGAGGCATGCCAACACAGCCTCAACGTTACTCTGGAGATTCTCCAGAGTTTCGGGTGGATAATCAATTTTCCAAAGTCAAATCTGACACCGGTCCAATCGCTGACATATCTTGGCATGGAGTTTCATACTCTCTCAGCGATAGTGAAGCTTCCGCTGGACAAACAGCGTTCACTACAGACAGGGGTGCAATCTCTCCTTCAAGGTCGGTCACACCCCTTGAGGCGCCTCATGCACTTCCTGGGGAAGATGGTGGCAGCAATGGAAGCAGTCCCTTTCGCGCAGTTTCACCTGCGTCCACTTCAATGGGACATCCTACGCAAGTGAGACAGGATGCCGACGTCCCTAGACAGGAACGTTTCCCTCTCTCAGGCAACCAAAGCTTCCCTTCGGTGGTGGCTTCTTCCCACTTCATTATCGAAGGGGAAATCCTTCCTACCCCCATCCTGGGCGGTGGTCACGACGGACGCGAGTCTGTCAGGGTGGGGAGCAGTTTTTCTCCACCACAGGGCTCAGGGTACGTGGACTCAGCAAGAGTCCTCACTTCAGATCAATGTTCTGGAGATCAGGGCAGTGTATCTTGCCCTAAAAGCGTTCCAGCAGTGGCTGGAAGGCAAGCAGATCCGAATTCAGTCGGACAACTCCACAGCGGTGGCTTACATCAACCACCAAGGTGGGACACGCAGTCGGCAAGCCTTCCAGGAAGTCCGGCGGATTCTGCTGTGGGTGGAAGCCACAGCATCCACCATATCCGCAGTTCACATCCCGGGCGTAGAAAACTGGGAAGCAGACTTTCTCAGTCGCCAGGGCATGGACGCAGGGGAATGGTCCCTTCACCCGGACGTGTTTCAGGAGATCTGTTGCCGCTGGGGGATGCCGGACGTCGACCTAATGGCGTCACGGCACAACAACAAGGTCCCAACATTCATGGCTCGATCTCAAGATCACAGAGCTCTGGCGGCAGACGCCTTAGTTCAGGATTGGTCGCAGTTTCGGCTTCCTTATTTGTTTCCTCCTCTGGCACTGTTGCCCAGAGTGTTACGCAAGATCAGGGCCGACTGCCGCCGCGTCATCCTCGTCGCTCCAGACTGGCCGAGGAGGTCGTGGTACCCGGATCTGTGGCATCTCACGGTCGGCCAACCGTGGGCACTGCCAGACCGACCAGATTTGCTGTCTCAAGGGCCGTTTTTCCATCTGAATTCTGCGGCCCTCAACCTGACTGTGTGGCCATTGAGTCCTGGATCCTAGCGTCTTCAGGATTATCTCAAGAGGTCATTGCCACTATGAGACAGGCTAGGAAACCTACGTCCGCCAAGATCTACATTTCTCGAACGGCGCCCCTGCGCCGCTCGGATGCACTCTTTGTCCTTGTCGCTGGTCAGCGTAAAGGGACACAAGCTTCCAAGTCAACCCTGGCTCGGTGGATCAAGGAACCAATTCTCGAAGCTTACCGTTCCTCGGGGCTTCCGGTTCCCTCAGGACTGAAGGCCCATTCTACCAGGGCCGTGGGAGCGTCCTGGGCCTTGCGACACCAGGCTACGGCTCAGCAGGTGTGTCAGGCAGCTACCTGGTCGAGCCTGCACATTTTCACGAAGCACTATCAGGTGCATACCTATGCTTCGGCAGATGCCAGCCTAGGTAGGCGAGTCCTTCAGGCGGCAGTTGCCCACCTGTAGGACGGAGCCGTTACGGCTCTATTATGAGGTATTATTTACCCACCCAGGGACTGCTTTTGGACGTCCCAATTGTCTGGGTCTCCCAATAAGGAGCGACAAAGAAGAAGGGAATTTTGTTTACTTACCGTAAATTCCTTTTCTTCTAGCTCCAATTGGGAGACCCAGCACCTGCCCCTGTTTTTGTATAACACATGTTGTTCATGTTAAATGGTTTCAGTTCTCCGATATTCCTTCGGATTGAATTTACTTTAAACCAGTTTATAATTTTTTCCTCCTTCGGGCTTTTGCACCAAAACTGATGAGCCCGTAGCAGTACGGGGGGTGTATAGGCTGAAGGGGAGGGGCTTTACACTTTTAGTGTAATACTTTGTGTGGCCTCCGGAGGCATAAGCTATAAACCCAATTGTCTGGGTCTCCCAATTGGAGCTAGAAGAAAAGGAATTTACGGTAAGTAAACAAAATTCCCTTCATTGTATAGTCTAGTTTCCATACTCTTATTTATTCACCAGGTTTATCCAGCAGAAGCTAGAACGCGCCACCCCAGCAGAGCGACAAGTGGTCTTCAGCGAGATCCTTCAGGCCGCCTACCAGCTGATGACAGATGTCTTTGGGAATTATGTGATCCAGAAGTTTTTTGAGGTTAGTGACTTGTATTCATTTATTAGCAGAATCGGCAGTGAGAATACGGTGGAGGTTTAAATGGGTTGTCTGAAGGCAAAGTAATTTTCTTTTACATCCCTATGTATTTTGTGTCATAGTCTATACTATTTTCTATTATACGTGCACTAAAAATGATTTCTTTCCTCCACTACGCTGTCATATTTTTTTTCCCTACTTTGTTTTTGATGACGCTTTAAGAATCCCAGTGCATGTTGGGATACTTAAATGAAGCGTCATCAGGGGGCAGAGATTGTGGTTACTGTCTCGGATTTGCTCCCTCCCTGACACGCACTAGTTCGTGCACAATGACTGCACTGTCTGTTGCCAGGCCATTACTGCTGATCTGAGCCGAAAACAGAGTGGTGTCAAAATTACTGGTGTGCAGAGACCAGTTGACGTCATTTGTGGGGCGACAGTCGTCTCTGCACACTGGGTATTTTGACAACTCTCCTGCTGGTTCATTATTGCTAATCTGAGCCGACAACAGAGCGCGCTGTTATTGTGCACACCACGCTGAGACAAGATCAGCCCCTGGAACAAGCGTCACTGATAATTCTTCGTTTCAAGGAGCAAAAAGAGGCTGTGACAGTGACCGCAGCCTGTGCCCCCTGATGCTTTGTTTGAGTATGCCAGCATGCACTGAGATTCTCAAACGAAGCGTCGAAGTGAAAAATAAATATAAGAGCAGTTAGGCTAGGTGCGCGTGCGGCGTTTTTGCACATTTTTCGGGTGTTTTTTTTTTGGTCTAAAAACTACATGACTTTGCTTCCCCAGCAAAGTCTGAGTTTTCATTTTTGCTGTCCGCACAGTGATTTTTTTTTTTTTTTTTTTTTGCTGTGTTTTTTGTGGTGACCACAAAGATGCAGCATGTCAATTCTTTTTGTGTTTTTCTATGTTTTTTACCCATTGAATGTATTGGGAAAAAACGCCGCAAAGTGCATAAAAAAAAAGCGCAAAAATAAAATGCATGCTATTTTTTTTTTTTTTTGCTTTTTTACCGGGGGTGCGTTTTTGTGCAATTTTTTTTTTTCTTTATCGTTCCTATGGGACACCCAGACATTGGGTGTATAGCTTCTGCCTCCGGAGGACACACAAAGTACTACACTAAAAAGTGTAGCTCCTCCCTCTGAGCATACACACCCCCTGGCTAACCAGATCCAGCCAGTTCATTGCTTTGTGTTCAGGAGGCATACATCTACACATGCATTCTCATCTGATTTTTCATTTTGGAAAGTTTTTGGAAGAAAAGCGGGTCCAAGCCTGGACTCCCGGCATGTCCCTTCTCACCCCACTGTGTCGGCGGTGTTGTTAAGGTTGATTCCAGGGCTGGAGCCTTACATGCCGCGCTCCTTCACCATCCCTCGGGCTCTGGCTTGAAGTGGGAGCCAGCACGGTTCTCCTTGCTTTGCAGGAGGCCGGTCTCCATCCGCAGCCCTTCAGGATTTTGCTGGACGGAGCACTCATCCCCAGGGACTTGGAACCCTGCGTCTCAGCAAGCTAAGTATCTGAGACGTTTATATTCGGGGGGTCCCTTCTACTTTATTGTTGGGGAGAGTGTGCTGTGTAACTGTTCTAACATTTCCTGCCGGTTCTCTAGTTCTCACCTGAGAACCGCGCCGATGGGGCCTGCGCGCCGGGCGCATCGCTTAAATTTAGGCCCCGGCTTCGCCGGAGGCCTAGTTTCGATTTCACTGCCCTTGCATGTCTATCATGCAGAGGGACAGTGCGGCTCCGCCCAGCAGCCGTTCGGCACAGGGGAGGGACACTCCTCTCTGTGAACATATCCCCTCCCCTGTAAATCTCCTTGGCCCTCCAGATCCCGCTCTCAGAGCAGGTCCCGCCCCCTCTCCTCGCTCCGGCGCCATTTTATCAGCGTTTCTCTCTGCGATCGGCGCTGGCTGCAGCATCCCTGCTAAGCTGTCTGGGGGTCCGGGCTGTGGAATCTGGAGGGCACACAAACGGTCTGGTAAGCCACAACCTCCGGTTGTGGACCTGTTTATATACTCTCTGGGGGTCATTCTGGCTCAGAGCCCCCACTTCAGCAGCATGTCTCACACGAGGAGCAAGGCTGCAAGGCTGTACTCAATATGCACTGCATGTAAGCTCGTGCTGCCTGAACCGAGCACATATCCACATTGTGATGCCTGCTCTAACCTGACAATGCCTCAGCCTGGAATCGCACCCACAGTGGTCCCTCCGGCTGCTCCGGCTCCGGTGGCTGAACCCCCGGCTTGGGTAGAATCCTTCTCTAGGTCAATCTCCCAGTCTTTAGCCGACTCCATGGGACAGCTGTCCCGGACTTTGCTGACCATGCATCAGCCCCCTTCTCAGGGCGCCTCTGCTGCTAGGGCTCTCTCAGCGGAGCTCACAGAGGATTCTTCATCTGGTCCCAGACCCCGTCCTCCTAAGAGGAGATGCAGGGCTCCCTCTCCTTCCTCGTCCCGCGGCTCTGATTCAAGAGCTGACTCGCAGGACGAGGAGGATGCCGTTACTGGGGGCTCGGATGCTACCTCCATGTGCCCCATTGATCTGTCCGAAAGTGACTCAGATGTTAGTGATTTGATTGCGTCCATTAATTCTGTACTGGACCTCAATCCGCCAGTATCAGAGGAGCAACCCTCTCTGGCAGAAAAACACCAGTTTACCTTGCCTAAGAGGACAAGGAGTGTGTTCTTTAACCACTCCAGTTTTCAGGCCACTGTGACCAAGCCTAGGGCCTGTCCTGACAAACGCTTCCCAAAGCGTGGTTCTGATGACCGTTTTCCCTTTCCACCTGGGTGGTCAAGGAGTGGGCTCATTCACCAAAGGTAGACCCTCCGGTGTCTAGACTCTCAGCCCGGACAGTTGTATCAGTGGCTGATGGCACCTCTCTTAAGGATTCCACTGACCGCCAGGTTGACCTTCTGGCCAAATCTGTATATGAGGCGGCAGGGGCCTCGTTCTCCCCATCTTTTGCAGCAGTGTGGGCTCTCAAAGCCATCTCTGCTTCTCTAGAGGAGATGCATTCCCTCACCAGGGAATCTATGCCCGAAATGGTTGCCTTAACTTCCCAAGCTTCAGCTTTTTCATCCTATGCCATGTCTGCCATGCTAGAGGCTTCTCACCGCATTGCGGTGGCTTCGGCTAATTCCCTCGCTATCCGCAGGATCTTGTGGCTTCGAGAGTGGAAGGCAGATGCTTCTTCAAAGAAGTACCTTGCTGGGCTCCCTTTTGCTGGATCCAGGCTATTCGGTGAACTGGATGAAATTATTAAGGAAGCTACTGGCGGGAAGAGTACTTCCATGCCACAAATTAAAACCAGGAAACCTGCCCAGGGTAGGAACCAGTCGAGGTTTCGTTCCTTTCGTTCCTCTAACTGGTCATCCTCTAAGCCCTCGGCCTCGTCCACTAACTCAGTCAAGGACCAAAAACCCAACTGGCGCACAAAGGCGCGTCCACAGAAGACCGCAGGAGCTGCTGCCACTAAGGCAGCCTCCTCTTGACTATCTGGCCGTGCCAGCAACGTCCTTGGTCGGTGGCAGGCTCTCCCACTTTGGCGACGTGTGGTTTCAACACGTCTCCGATCAGTGGGTGCGGGATATCATCTCCCACGGCTACAGGATAGAATTCTCTTCCAGCCCGCCAAACAGATTTTTTCTGTCAACTCCCCCCTGCTCCAAGGCTGCCACCTTCTCTCAGGCCGTGGCATCCTTGCAGGCCAATGGAGTAATTGTACCGGTTCCCGCCCGGGAACGGTTCACAGGTTTCTACTCAAATCTCTTCCTAGTCCCCAAAAAGGACGGTTCCTTCCGGCCCATCCTGGATCTCAAGCTTCTCAACAAGCATGTTCAGGTGCGGCATTTTCGCATGGAGTCTCTGCGATCAGTCATTGCCTCAATGACCCAAGGAGATTTCCTGGCATCTATCGACATCAGAGATGCCTATCTGCATGTGCCAATTGCAGTTTCACACCAGCGTTGGCTACGTTTTGCAATCGGAGAGGAACATTTCCAATTCGTGGCTCTCCCCTTCGGGTTAGCCACGGCCCCTCGAGTATTCACCAAGGTCATGGCAGCAGTGGTTGCGGTTCTGCACCTCCAGGGGTTGGCAGTGATTCCTTACCTGGACGACCTTCTAGTCAAGGCTTCATCCAGCGCAGACTGTCAGCGGAGTGTCTCGCTCACTCTCGCCACTCTAGCCCAATTCGGGTGGCTTGTCAATCTGCCCAAATCCACTCTGACTCCGACCCAGAGGCTCACGTACCTAGGGATGCAATTCGAGACTCTGCCGGCACTTGTGAAGCTGCCCTTAGTCAAACAGCAGTCCCTCCATCTGGCGGTGCGCTCTCTGCTGAGGCCCCGCCGTCATTCCATCAGGCACCTAATGCAGGTGCTGGGTCAGATGGTGGCGTCAATGGAGGCGGTTCCCTTTGCCCAGTTCCATCTGCGTCCCCTGCAGCTGGACATTCTCCGCTGTTGGGACAAGCGGACTTCCTCCTTGCACAGGTTAGTGGCTCTGTCGCCACAGACCAGGGGCTCTCTTCAGTGGTGGCTTCGGCCTCTCTCTCTGTCTCAGAAACAGAAGTTCCAGGCGGCACACAATCCTTCAAGGTGCACGTGTCCAAGGAAGGCATCCACAGTATAATTAATACAAAGGACCGGCACTCCAAATCTTCTGAAATATTTTTGTAGTTTATTCCATCATAATATACAGGCGTAATACTCTCTGTCTCAGGGACGCTCCTTCCTGGCCCCGTCCTGGGTGATCCTCACCACGGATGCCAGTCTATCCGGCTGGGGAGCAGTATATCTCCACCACAGAGCGCAGGGCACTTGGACTCCGTCCGAATCAGCCCTCTCGATCAATGTGCTGGAAACCAGAGCTGTGCTTCTAGCTCTCTTAGCCTTTCACCACCTGTTGGCGGGCAAGCACATCCGAGTCCAGTCGGACAACGCGACAGCGGTTGCCTACATCAATCACCAAGGCGGGACACGCAGCCGCCTGGCAATGTTGGAGGTTCAACGCATCCTTCAGTGGACGGAGGACTCCAAGTCCACCATATCCGCAGTCCACATCCCAGGCGTGGAAAACTGGAAAGCAGATTATCTCAGTCGTCAAACCGTGGACAGTGGCAAGTGGTCCCTGCATCCGGCAGTGTTTCGGTCAATCTGCCGCAAGTGGATCTAATGGCATCCCGGCACAACAACAAGGTTCCGGTTTACGTGGCTCGCTCCCACGATCCTCAGGCCTTTGCAGCGGACGCTCTGGTTCAAGATTGGTCCCAGTTTCGTCTGTCCTACGTGTTTCCCCCTCTAGCTCTCTTGCCCAGAGTCCTGCGCAAGATCAGAATGGAGGGCCGTCAGGTCATCCTCATTGCTCCGGACTGGCCCAGGCGAGCTTGGTACCCAGACCTGCTCCATCTGTCCGTAGAGGTGCCGTGGCATCTTCCGGACCGTCCAGACCTTCTCTCACAAGGTCCGTTTTTCCGCCAGAATTCTGCGGCTCTCAGATTGACGGCGTGGCTTTTGAGTCCTGGATCTTGACGACTTCTGGTATTCCTCCTGAAGTCATCTCCACTATGACTCGGGCTCGGAAGTCTTCCTCGGCCAAAATCTATCACAGGACCTGGAAAATTTTCCTGTCCTGGTGTCGCTCTACCGGCCATGCTCCTTGGCCTTTTTCCTTGCCGACCCTTTTGTCCTTTCTACAGTCCGGTCTGCAGCTAGGACTATCCCTCAATTCTCTCAAGGGACAAGTCTCGGCTCTGTCAGTGTTGTTCCAGCGGCGTATCGCCCGGCTGGCTCAGGTGCGCACCTTCATGCAGGGCGCGTCTCACATCATTCCGCCTTACCGGCGGTCCTTGGATCCCTGGGACCTCAATCTGGTCCTCACGGCCTTGCAGAAACCCCCCTTTGAGCCTCTTAGGGAAGTTTCTTTGTCTCGTCTTTCACAGAAAGTGGTCTTTCTAGTGGCAATAACTTCCCTCAGGAGAGTCTCTGATTTGGCTGCGCTCTCTTCGGAGTCTCCTTTTTTTTGGTTTTTCATCAAGACAAGGTGGTTCTCCGTCCGACTCCGGACTTTCTCCCTAAGGTGGTTTCTCCTTTCCACCTTAACCAGGACATTTCCCTGCCTTCTTTTTGTCCGGCTCCTGTTCATCGCTTTGAAAAAGCGTTGCATACTCTGGATCTGGTGCGGGCGCTCCGGATCTATGTGTCTCGCACCGCTGTTCTTAGGCGGTGCACCTCTCTTTTTGTGCTAACCACAGGTCGGCGTAAGGGCCTCTCGGCTTCTAAGCCGACCTTAGCTCGTTGGATTAGGTCGGCCATTTCCGATGCCTACCAGTGTACTCAGGTGCCTCCCCCGCCGGGGATCAAGGCACACTCGACCAGAGCTGTCGGTGCCTCTTGGGCTTTCAGGCACCAGGCTACGGCGCAGCAGGTCTGTCAGGCTGCCACTTGGACTAGCCTGCATACCTTTTCAAAGCACTACCAAGTGCATGCTCATGCTTCAGCAGATGCGAGCTTGGGCAGACGCATCCTTCAGGCGGCTGTCGCCCATTTGTGAAGTTAGGTTCCGCCTACTTCTCAGTTTTCTGTTTATTCCCACCCATGGACTGCTTTGAGACGTCCCAATGTCTGGGTCTCCCATAGGAACGATAAAGAAAAAGAGAATTTTGTTTACTTACCGTAAATTCTTTTTCTTATAGTTCTGTATTGGGAGACCCAGCTCCCTCCCTGTTGCCTGTTGGCAGTTTCTTGTTCCGTGTGTTATCACCGGCTGTTGTTGTAGACAGAGGTTCCGGTTGTTCCGGTTCTTGCTCTGTCTCTACTTGTGGGTGGCTATTCTCCTTCAGCTTTTGCACTAAACTGGCTGGATCTGGTTAGCCAGGGGGTGTATATGCTCAGAGGGAGGAGCTACACTTTTTAGTGTAGTACTTTGTGTGTCCTCCGTAGGCAGAAGCTAAACACCCATGGTCTGGGTCTCCCAATACGGAACTATAAGAAAAAGAATTTACGGTAAGTAAACAAAATTCTCCTTTTTGGAGAGGGGGGGGGGGGTAAAAATGCACAAACGCTGCATCTTTGTGGTCAAAAAAAGGCAGCGTACGCACGCTGCCTAAGAAGAGTAGTGAGGGAAGGATAGGGAATTTTTAATGGAAGTATATTAGAAAAAAGTTTAAATTATGGTACTAAATATATGGGGATTTAGAATTAATAGTGCTATAACCCTCGGACCACCCCTTAAATACAAAAAAAGTTATCAAGTGAAACCCTTATATCCTTATAGTCTGTGATCTCTTCAGTGAACAAATAAATTGCGCAAGGAGACATCCATACTATCAACTACAAATTAGATTTGCAACGACATTTTCTTACTACCCTCATGTAAATGGGAAATCCCCCCCCCCCCCCCCTTCCCCAGTCCCACAAAGTCTCTGCCAGGTTTCTTGGGGTTTGGCAACACGATGACTTTTTCAGGTGGAATCCGCCCGAAATCTGCCTGAAAAATCACCTGTAAAATTAACATACTGTATTTTTCGCACTATAAGATGCACTTTTGTTCCCCCGAATAAACGGATTATATTCTGCATAGCCCAGGGGAGGTGGGGGCAGCTCTGGAGCGGTGCTGAGGCAAGGCTGGTGGAGGCTGCAGGAGGCAGCGTTGGATCTCCTGCTCCCGCTCATATAATATGCACTGCCACTGTCCATCACCGTGGTGCTGAGATACCGCACCGCTTTGATGGGCTGGGGGAGTGACGCATATTATATGTGCCTGCGCCCCCCCCTTTGATCACACATGCCCCCCCCCCGAGTTAGCTATGGCCCCCATGCTGCTGCCCCATCCCAAATTAAGCTTTATTTGCCTCCTCCAGCGCTGATCTCCCGGTGTCTCCCCGGTCTCCCTGCTGCCGCTGTGATCAGGCACGCAGAGATGATGATGTCTCTGCTGTGCCGATCACATGACCGGCACAGAGACGTAGGAAGTGGAGGAGCTCAGCGGCACGGAGGGAGACACGAGGGAGGACAGCACTGGAGAAGGTAAAGTAAAGTGTTTATTTTACTATGGGCAGCAGCATGGGGGCCATATCTAACACAGGGGGACGTGTGCCGACCATAGGGGACCATGGGCAGCACGGGGACGTGTGCCATCCATAGGGGACCATGGGCAGCACAGGGGGACGTGTGCCATCCATAGGGGACCATGGGCAGCACAGGGGGACATGTGCCATCCATAGGGGGCCATGGGCAGCACTGGGGGACGTGTGCCATCCATAGGGGACCATGGGCAGCACTGGGGGATGTGTGCCATCCATAGGGGGCCATGGGCAGCACAGGGGGATATGTGCCATCCATAGGGGTCTGTGGGCAGCACAGGGGGATGTGTGCCAGCAATGGGGGACCTGTGGCATTACTGTGGAACGTGTGCCAGCAAAAGGGGGCTATATTCTATATAAGGGGGCCATATCCAGATTAAGGGGGCTAAGTTTAGGATGGGGGGGGCTATGAGGGGCATATACCCTATATGATTTGTCAGACAGACATGGCATTAGAAGACGGACCCCATTTAACATTAAAAAAAAATCCCTCTTCCTTCACCAAATTTGGGGGTGCGTCTTATAATCAGGTGCGTCTTATAAAGCGAAAAATACGGTAATACACAGCAATGTCAAAACTACATCGCTGTGCGTGTATTCTGTTTTATGTCAACTTTTGTTTGGAAACCATGAGCGACATTCTTTTGTGGCGGTTTCCGTCCACTCTCTATATGTCACAGTACGGCCTAAAAGATGCCAGCAGAGGATCCGCCGCAAGAACGACAGCAGAACTGCTAGTGAGTCCATTTACTTGACGCCAAATTTATTTTACAGTTTGGCAGTATGGACCAGAAACTGGCATTGGCCACACGTATACGCGGACATGTGCTCCCTTTGGCTTTACAGATGTACGGTTGTCGGGTAATTCAGAAAGCCCTGGAATCCATATCTCCAGATCAGCAGGTAAGTGGGTCATGTATAACCAGAGGGCAGACTAGTTTTTGGGGTGTGTTTTTTTTTTTTTTTTTTTTTTTTGTTTTTTTTTTTTTTCTCTCTATCAATAGAGCTTGGTAAGGGCTTGTTCTTTGCATTTTGTGTTTCTTAAAAAAATTAAATTTTTTGAGGTTTTTTTTCTTCTCTACCTGGGTACTTGAACATGACTACTTGATCGCTTATGCTTTATTCTGCCATATTACTGTATTGCCATGTATAGTGTAATTAACATTTTCCTATCGGAGCACTGGGATGGCAGCTATGAGGGTCTCCAGCAGCACCCTGGCTGCCATGATAGCCCAACAGCTCCCCACGATTGCGTTGCGCCTGCAACCATTATATTGAAACTCTGCTGTAAATGGGTAAACAGCCGCTTTCTGCATCTGCCCAGTACGGAGTCGGTGACTGAGCCTGCTCCATATGCACTGGACAAGACCTATGCTGATGTCATAGCTCATTAAGGGGTTTATAAATGTTGCTTTTGATTAACTATATTGATCACACGATTTTATGTAATCTGGTGTCTGACGACTCTTCCAGAGCGAGATGGTGAAGGAGCTGGACGGACATGTTCTGAAATGTGTGAAGGATCAGAACGGGAACCACGTGGTCCAGAAATGTATTGAATGTGTCCAGCCCCAGGCCCTCCAGTTCATTATTGACGCCTTCAAAGGACAGGTGTGTGGCGTGTCTGTCCATCTCCCCAAATGTCAAGAGCAGAGGGCGTAAGAATTGAGGACCCATATTTACCAGGAGTACAAAGGGGCACTGTTTAACACGTTTAAGGGGATTTCCCTCTACTTGTTCACCCACTTGCGATATATCATAGCTCTTCAAAATACCTTTTGTAATATAGTTGTATTAGATGTATAGCTTATAAGCATATCTCAGCAGGGATCACATAGTACTGGATTGTTATGCAGATTCCTCCTCTTCCTCCTCTGTTATGTCCGATACTTCCTTTTCCGGCACAGAAATCAGACCAAATGAAAGGACGTTGTCATTGTTCTCCTGATGGTGGGTGTAATCACCTGAGCATGCATCCTGAACAATTAGTCTGCATCACACAATCTGAGCTAACAGTTTCATTTAGCAGGGGCTGACACCTTTGCTAGTGAAGTGCTGCGATCTACATTTCAAAAGTAAAGAGTTTGGGTAATCCAATCACTGACGTGAACAGATGAAAAGTGCCGAAATTTGCATAACAAAAACAATGGCAGGCCTTTACTGACTATCTGGCTCCTACCCTGTGCTGCTCTGACACTTTGTATCACCCAATTATCTTTGTCAGAACTGTTTCTATAGCAAGAAGTTTAAGTGGAAAATGGAGAGGGTGTGCCAAGTGCTCTTTCACAGGCCACTGCTATGCATGATGGAACTTGTATAATAGAGCACAGTAAGGCTGGAGAGAGGAAGGGATCGATGTAAACAATAGGGCTGCGGACACGAAGAGATGCTATCTGCTTGATAGGAGGTTTATATTACTATGGTAATAGTATGGATGCATTTAGTGGCTCATAATAGCACGATTGAATAAAAAAGGAAATGAGTTAGGGTCATGGATAACCTCTTTCATTTTTTAATATTCCCTTTCCCCCCAGGTGTACGTTCTTTCCACTCATCCATATGGCTGTAGAGTGATACAGCGCATTCTGGAGCATTGCACCACCGAGCAGACCATGCCCATTCTGGAGGAGCTACATCAGAGCACAGAGCAGCTGGTGCAGGTACTGCCGCTCTTCATATTCCTCGGCTGTGTGCCAGCTTTACTATGGTTTCCTATCAGAGGCCAGTTAGTGTCTCCAATCTGAATGTACCTTTTTATAAGGCTCTGTGCACATTTGTGCTGGTTTAGAGCCTCTTTTGGCAAATTCTTTGACAACAAAAAGAGCACCATAGAGCAGCACAGCCGATATGGCAGGTCTGGTTTATAAATCACATAGCAAGTCAGCAGGATGCTTTACCTGCCATTGTAAAACTAAGGCCGTTTTTTGGAAGGAAGGAACCTAGAAATGTACTATACATAAAACTGTTAAAGGTCCCTATGTTTATTTTTCACAAGTTCCATCTTTATCCTTAGAGACTGCAGATGTGTGGGCATCTGATCTCACTCAAAAATCTACTCTATGACAATAAGTTGGAGCACAACCTTGCAGGGTAGATTTTTGAGCAATCGCTGGGGGGGCCAGATCTGCACCAATCTACAGGTTAAACTCCTTTTCACCTTTTCAGTTCACCCCCGGCTTTGCTATGCACAGCAGCACTTGGCTCACCGAGCGCTCCTTTGTAGTCATAGAATCATAGAATATTAGAGTTGAAATGGACCTCCTGGGTCATCTAGTCCGACCCCCTGCTCAAAGCAGGATTCACGAAATCATCCCAGACAGATGTCCATCCAACCTCTTTTTAAAGACTTCCATTGAAGGAGAACTCACAACCTCTTGTGGCAGCCTGTTCCACTCATTGATCACCCTCACTGTCAAAAAGTTTTTTTCTAATATCTAATCTGTGTCTCCTCCCCATCAGTTTCATCCCATTGCTTCTAGTCTTTCCTTGTGAAAATGAGAATAAAACTGATCCCTCTACAGTGTGACAGCCTTTAAGATATTTGTAGACAGGTATTGTCTCCTCTCAGTCTTCTCTTTTGCAAGCTAAACAATCCGAAATCCTGTAACCGTTCCTCATAGGACATGGTTGGCAGACCAGTCACCATTCTGGTCCCTCTTCTCTGAACTTGCTCCAGTTTGTTGATGTCTTTTTGTGGTGCCCAGAACTGGACACAATATTCCAGATGAGGTCTGACCAAAGAGGAGTAAAGGGGGATAATGACTTCACGTGATCTAGACTGTATGCTTCTGTTAATACATCCTAGAATGGTGTTTGCCTTGTTTGCTGCTGCGTCACACTGTTGACTCATGTTCAGTCTGTGATCTATTAGTATACCTAGGTCTTTTTCACACATGTTGTTGGATAGCTCTATTCCTCCCATGCTGTATATGCTCTTTTCATTATTCTTGCCAAGATGTATGACTTTGCATTTCTCCCTGTTAAAAATCATTCTATTAGTTGCTGCCCATTGTT
The DNA here is from genome assembly GCF_048569485.1 of Anomaloglossus baeobatrachus. Lineage (NCBI taxonomy): Eukaryota > Metazoa > Chordata > Amphibia > Anura > Aromobatidae > Anomaloglossus > Anomaloglossus baeobatrachus. The sequence continues at coordinate 640,678,505 of NC_134355.1, read as the reverse complement.
CCAGTTTGTTTAGATCTTGTTGAATCCTCTGTCTCTTCTCTAGTATTAGCTATTCCTCCTAACTTTGTGTCATCGGCAAATTTAATCAGTTTACCCTTAATACTTTCATCTAAATCATTGATAAAAATGTTGAACAACACTGGGCCCAGGACAGAGCCCTCTGGTACCCCACTTGAGACAGTCTTCCAACTGGATGTGCAGCCATTTATGACCACTCTTTGACTCCGATCACTGAGCCAGTTACGAATCCATCAAACAGTTGCCTTGTCCATTCCACACTTGGTCATTTTTTCAATAAGGATTGTATGAGATACTTTGTCAAATGCTTTACTGAAGTCAAGATATACCAGCCAGATATACCTGCCAGCCACTGCTTGGCCTCTCCGACTGCTTTTCTCTAGGAGAACGAAATGTCCCATGGCAGCATCTGTTAGGGGAAGGCAGACCGTGCCCCCCTACACACTAAACTGTCAGATGGACCCGTTAATATTGGTGGGTTTGGGCGTCGTTAAAGTTAATATTTCTGAGGACCTTTGCTTGCATTGTGTTTTCAAAAACTTCACTTGCAAATTGACAAGGCACACTTCATAGATTGTCAGGGGATGCTGGTTGGTTTGAGCCATGAAGCCTGCAGACTTGTGAATGCAGCTCTGGAGTATTCTGCCACTTGACAGTTCAGAATTGAAACAAAAAAAAAAAAAGTAAATGCAATGTATTTACTAAATAAGGCTGGTTTCACACTACGTTTATTTAACATCCGTCCATAACGTTATTTTAGCGGAAAAGCGGATCCAGTGCAAATGCGTTTTCACTTCAATGCATTTGCAATGGACTCGCGTCCACCTGCGTTCACCTGCGTTTGCGTGCGTTATAGTGAGGATCCGGTGACTTGCAGTTTTTTTAACATCTTTCAAAAACGCTACTTGTAGCGTTTTTGAGCTCCGTCCAAATACTGCAAGTCACCGGATCCTGACTAAACAGCACGCAAACGCAGGTGAACGCTGGCGTGCTGATAGACAGGATCCTGCTTGCTCTACTGAGCATGCCCAGAACCAGTCTCGTGTGATCTGTCTCTCTCTCCTCCTCCCTCCCTCCCCCTCTCTCTCTCTCTCTCTGTCTTTCCCCCTTCCTCTCCTCCCTCTCTCTCCCACCTGAGAGCTGCGGACACTCGTAACCAAGGTAAATATCGGGTAACCACTTCTCTTAGTTACCCGATGTTTACGTTGGTTACGTGTGCAGGCAGCCCTGCTCCTAGCAGCTGCAGACACTCGTAACCAAGATAAATATCGGGTATCCAAGCCCGATGTTTACCTTGGTTACGAGCGTCTGCAGCTGTCAGATGCCGGCTCCCAGTCTAGTTCCCCTCACTCCCGATCACATGACTCCAATGCCCGCCCCTAAACATCCAGTGACAGGATCCTGCAAAATAGACATGCGTTTGCATGCGTTTTTTGCTGTAAAAGCAGGATCTGCTTTTGCAGCAAAAAAACGTTCCTGACGCATGTTAAATAAACGTAGTGTGAAACCAGCCTAAGATCACTTTTTACAAGCAATCGACATGTAGCTATCTACAGTATGTATTCCCATTATAACATTTGATGTTTAGGGCTTGTTCACACAGTGCGTTTTTACCCGCGTTTTTTTTTTTTGTTTTTGCTGGAGAAATTTCTTGAGGAAATGGCTGTAACCTTTCTGCAGATATTTCCCAGCAAAACCTATGGAATAAAAATTAGCTGTGCACACACTGCGTTTTTACCCGCGTTTTTCTTGCGTTTTTGCTGCAGAAATTTCTTGAGGAAATGGTTGTAACCTTTCTGCAGACATTCCCCAGCAAAACCTATGGAAGAAAAAAAATAGCTGTGCGCACGCTGCGTTTTTTTTTCTCAAGAACATTCTTTCTGCAGAATTTCTTGATAAGAATGAGCATGTCACTTCTTTTCTGCAGGTATCTGCGTTTTTTGCCATAGATAATGTTAAAAGGTTGGTTCCTGCGGAGAAACCGCGGCAAAAACGCATCAAAACCGCATGCGTTTTTCGGTGCGTTATTGGTGCGTTTTTTGACCGCAAGTGCGCTAATCTTTCAGACTCGAAATTTCTTGAGAAAAATCCTTTGTTCTAGTGTGAACAGCCTTCTGGTTGTGTGAAATAGTGGAAAAATGAAGAGCACTCACCGATGGTTGCTGTGCAAATAGGTGGAGGTTTATTCACAAGTGCGGCATTACATGTGATGGCAGGCGGGGAGGGAGCAGGACGGGGCGGCACGTCAGATGACGGCCGTTTCGCGTTTTCGTTTCGCAAGAGAGTGCGAAACGGCCGTCGTCTGACGTGCCGCCCTGTCCGTTCCCTCCCCGCCTGCCATCACATGTAATGCCGCACTTGTGAATAAACCTCCACCTATTTGCACAGCAACCATCGGTGAGTACTCTTCATTTTTCTACTATTTCACACAGTGGATCATGTTGCGTTCTTTTTGAAGTAGCACCCCGCAGCTGCGCTTATGTTCTTCCAGCATCAGTGCTTCTGTTGCCTATATATTTTATTTTTATTTTTTATTTTTTTTTAGCTGCGTTCAGCGTTATGGCTGTGTATGTTTTAAGGGTTTTTTTTCCCCATGTGTCGCTACATATAGAGTAGTGCCCTGTCCTCCTTACCTTGTGGAAGAGCCTTCTGGTTGGATTGCTATAATCTCCCGACTGCACTAAATCTCTGGCCCAGTCCTCTCCATTTTGTGGTTTTCCAGATTTTGCAAAACTACCTCCCCAGCTGCTCGATCCTGCCCATAAATACTGTGTAACCCGCTGCCCTGTAGGGGCCATTGATGGATTGTCTGCTAACCACCAAGTCCTAAAACAAAGCTTTACATCTGTCATTTATTGCAAAAAACAAGAGCACTAGGAGTACTGATGCAAAATAGTATAAATTTATTAAGTATTTATATATAAATGACAAAAATGGGTTATTATGTATATATAGCTAAATAGCAGGTACCGCCCAAGTGGGCATATACATGTGACATGAGGAAAAATCAAGTAATGGACAAATGCAAGAAGCATGGGAAGGAGGGAAGTGACAGTGTAGTTTGAGCTCATATGGTATCTGTGGAAACAGGGCTACATATGTCACTTACTCCTCCCGGAAGAAGCGGGTATTTCCCACGAAACAGCCGTCGGAGGTCCCCTCTGGGCTGGCCTGGCTCCAATGAACCACCACTATTCTGGTAAGCGATTAGCTATACATGGCATGGGCTCTATTTATTCTGCTACTTCACCATTTCATATGTAGCCCTGTTTCCTGCTATTTAGCTATATATACATATGTGATTGAGTCTATGGATGTTATTTACTCATATCAGTGATAACCTAACCTTTCAATTTGGTTACCTTGAACCATCATAGTGAAACAGTGTATGATTTGAGCCTAAGCTGTGTCCTTGCCTGTTACTGTGTTCCTCATTGTGGTCAGTGGGACCCAGATTTTTATCCCCTGAACCTATGCTTGTATATGTCCTATAACCCTTTTTTGTCATTTATATATAAATACTTAATAAATTTATACTATTTTGCATCAGTACTCCTAGTGCTCTTGTTTTTTGCATATCTTTTGGAGTGTGCTGTCTCGGTGGCCACACTGGAGGGTTCCATCATGTCCTGTCCGGTGTGACCCATGTGAGACCTTTTAATTGTGACCATGTGGCTATTTGTTTGGATCTGTCATTTATTGCAGGACCAGTATGGGAATTATGTCATCCAGCATGTGCTGGAACATGGCCGGTCAGAGGACAAGAGCAAGATTGTGTCTGAGATCAGAGGAAAAGTCTTAGCACTGAGCCAGCACAAGTTTGCTAGGTAAGAATTGAGAAAAACTCACTTTTTGTATGAGGTGGGCTTTCTTCACAACCACCCATAAATGATCGCTCGACATCCTCTTTTCTTTTGCTCACTTGTCAGCTTTACCGTATAGATTGGGAGAGTATGAGCAGAGTCCTGTCATCATTTCCGCTATCAATGAGTTGCGCTTGGTTCACGTTTTATCTATGCTGAGAATTTCTGCTTGTGGTTGCATTCCAATTCCCTGAAACCTTTGAAGGATCCAGTCACTATAGTAGGGCAGGGGGTCACTTGGCTCCTGGCTTTTTCTTTTCCACTCTTATCACCTCTAATCTTGCTGTCCTCTATATCCTCCATGTCTCCTCAGTAATGTCGTAGAGAAATGTGTCACTCACTCATCCCGGGCGGAGAGAGCACTGCTGATAGATGAGGTTTGCTGCCAGAACGATGGTCCTCACAGTGCCTTATACACCATGATGAAGGACCAGTATGCAAACTACGTGGTGCAGAAAATGATTGACATGGCAGAGCCCGCTCAGCGCAAAATCATCATGCATAAGGTAAATAAAGGGCTTTTCTGTGATCTGAAAATGAGTTTATAGGGCATAAATAACATAACGTGGAGGTAAAAAGGAAAAAAAAAAAAAAGTTAATTTTGGGGAAGAAAACATTGGTTGGGGGGGAAAGTAAGAGAGTCAATAGACTGGTCAAAAAATCGGCACGAGAAACCATATGAGACCGAGATTGAGAAAAGAGGGAAAATGCTAAAGGGGCCATATCCGCAGTCACAAACCTGTCATATACCGAAGAGTTAGATATTCTGGATGTCCACCGGGACAACCTCAGCAAACATTATAGATGCTGGCAGAACGACTGTCGGTACACCTCTAGAAGACATGCTTTAGGCCCTGGAGAACACATTTTAATTATTTCTGTCTTAGTCCTATAGAACTGTAGGACAAAATGCTAGGATATGGTGGAGACCACCGTAGGGGATGAGATAGGGTGAGAGCCGAACATAAGTACTAACCCAACCACCGGACTTGGGGCTTTGTCAGGAAATCCATACATCTCTGAACAGAGCCTAAAAAGGGGTGCTGCATCTGATAGGGTTGATGATGCGAGAATCCATAGGAAGATAAGCATGCAAGATGATGAGTCAGCTGGAAGAAGGATCTGATGTGTCCAGACTTATATGTCGTCTGTGAACTACTGTCCTGGTGTCTGTGATCTGTGGAAAAGGCGCGCAGAGACACTTTGAATGCTTAGTGTGTGAGTGCATTTCATAGCGTGTATCGGCTAAGGAAATATTAATGGCTTGAGTGAGGCTGTTGACCATGTTCTTCGATTAGAGGAGTGGTCTGTGCTCAGGTAAGAAAATAATCCAAAAGAAATTGATCTGCCAGCAATAAAAGCTGGACAAAGGCTACCTGGACAGAGGTATCTACTGGAGGATTGACGCCAACTGGTGGCTAGAGAAATAGCCTTGAAAGCTAGAAGAAGGCATGTACCGAGAGGTCTCTGATGGCAGGCCGGAGTGACCCTGAGAAGTGGGCAGAATTCCTTCTGATTTAACTGTACAAAAATTTGTACTGAAAGTTCTGTTTGTTGTACGGACTCACCTGGGAAGCGGCTAGGGTACAGTTTGTTCGCCTATGCGATACCACCCCCTAATGGATCTGTTTTCTGGACTGACTCACCTGAGGGAATTGGTCAGGTTACCAGCTATTCAGTCTTTGCAATGTGCCACGTTGAGGGGACTTGTCTTACTGGGTGGATTGATTAGGAAGTGGTGAGAGAACAGCCATGACAAGGCTCTGTTTTTTGGTCTGTCTCACCATGGGAATACTGTTTGGCTTACTTTTTAAGAGGGCTCTGGTTCATTCAATCTGGGAAGTGGTCAGAAATGGTCAGATTTGCTTGTGTGATATGCCATGCTGAGAGGCGCTTTGCTAGGTGACCTTATTACGCTGGGAGGTGGCTAGAGTACTGTTAAGTTTGCTTCATGGTACGCCATACTACTGGTTGATGGTGTGACTACTCTTGCAAGTGGTCAGAAAAGTGTCATGTCCACTTATGCATCTTGGGGGAACTTTGCTACATCATCTGACTACTCTGGGAAGTGGCCCAAGTACTACTTGGTCCTCTTGTGTGATGCACCATATCTAAAGGCATCCTACTGTTTTTTTGTTTGACTCGCTCTAGGAAATGGATAGAGCCATTTAACCCATTTGCACAAAACTTCATACTAAGAGGTCTTTGTGTGTTGGCGCTCTGACCACTTCCCACAGTGAGTTCCCCTGTCTGGTTTACTTGTGCAGTATGAGATACTGCTGGTGGGTCTGACTCACCCTGGGAAGTGGCCTGAGTACCAGAAGCTTTAGAGAAGGAGAGACTATGACAATAACCAAAGATTGGGACACATTGGTTAGCTCAGACATCGACTGAGAATCAGCTACAGCCCCTATAGGGGGGAGCGCTCTCATTGTTGGCCACGGGGGGGGGCTGCGGTGGCACAGAGTAGGTGCAAGTTGTGAGAAGTAGCCCTGAGGAAAATGTAAGCTTGCACATGGGCGCATGCGAAGTGTGAGGCTTGGTAGGATGGCTTGTGGCGCTCTCTGGGATGGAGCCAGGAGGAGAAGTGGGTTACTAGGTCGGCCCTGTGTTAGTCCCTAGGGCAGATCGACCTATTCAGTCCGAGAGACAGCTGGGACCTGGCTGGTGATGTGGGTAGACTTTGCCTATTGGAGCAGGACAGTAAACTCTTCCCAGCAGATGTAGGATGGGCTCTGATGGTGTAATCTTCCTGCAGTGCAAGAATAGCGACATCCCAATGGAAGGAAAGGTCTTCCTCCTCTTAAGCAGGGAAGCAGGAAAATGGCTCTACATAGACAAACAGGGCAGTGGATGGGAACAAGAACACGTGAGAATGACGCACATGACCCATACTGGCTGTAGGGTATCAGGATGGAGCCAATAGAGCACAGAAAATTGACTCGCGGAAGTTTGACTGGCTTAAGGTGATGTGGAGATGGCCCACTGGGAGCTGGCTAGGCTGCAATAGACGTGGGGGACTAAACTTTATCTTGATCCCACCGAAGTGCCGGCACATGGGAGGAAGTGTTGGTGTGCAACAAGGGCTAGAGTTCAAGAGTCCTCTGGAGCTGTGAGAATTCCGGAGCGCAGGGGACAGTCTGTCCTGACGAGGCAATTTGAGGTTTCTTGACCCATCGATGCACCATGTTGTGGTAAGTGGGCGATCAGGAGATGAGGACAAGCACCACCTGCCTGATCACTTGGATGTGGTTGCATTAGCCAAGAGCTCCTGCCATCCAGACCAGACAGGACAGCTGACCATTTTAGCACTATGTTCTGTCTATAATGGGGTGATGGAGACCACCATTTGTTGCTTTTTTTTCCATTTGCATTTCCCTACTGAAAGGATAAGGGACAAACGTGTGGGCCTCAGACCTGTGTCTACCTCCTACGTGACACTAAGCTAAAGTGTTTTTTTCCGGTATCTGCAGGTGGTCGTAGTCTGCAGCGAGGAGCTGATGTCTATAATTCTTAGTGGTGGCCTCCTGGTGGCAGCAGTATACACCCAACTGACCAAGAAAGGAACATGTCCACACATCAGATACAGGGAAGAGCTCCCTACAGGATGGGAATAAAGCCCAATAAAATAGCACACTTTTATTTTTATTTTTCTTTTTCGCTCCTAATTGGGAGACCCAGACAGTGGGTGTATAGCTACTGCCTCTGGAGGCCGCACAAAGAACTACACTTAAAAGTGTAAGGCCCCTCCCCTTCTGGCTATACACCCTCCCGTAGGAGTACGGATTCCTCAGTTTTAGCTTTGTGCGCAGGAGGTCAGACACGCACGCATAGCTCCATTGTTTTTAGTCAGCAGCAGCTGCTGACTATGTCGGATGGAAGAAAAGAGGGCTCATACAGGGCTCCCAGCATGCTCCCTTCTCACCCCACTGTATGTCGGAGGTGTTTGTAAGGTTGAGGTACCCATTGCGGGTACGGCGACAGGAGCCCACATGCTGATTCCTTCCCCATCCCTTTTTACAGGGCTCTGGGTGAAGTGGGATTTACCGGTCTCCAGGCACTGAGACCGTGCTCCATCTACAGCCCCTGGAGAAGATGCTGGATGGAGCGGAGTACATCAGGGACATGGCCCTGCTTCCTCAAGGTACTCTGTGTCCCCGTGCATTTGGCGCTCACACCGCAGCATGCTGGGTGTTGTAGTGCGCCGGGGGACATCAGCGCTACGGCGCTTGTGCCATGGCCTCATTCAGCTTCGCTGAAGCAGGCACACGTCTGGGAATCGGTCGCGCCGGCCGCTGGGACTGCGGCGCGGCTGGCACTTGTAGTGCGCCGGGGACTTCAGCGCGGCCTGCGCTTTTACGGCGGCCGCGCTGATAACTCGAGTCCCCGGCTTTTGCGGCCTGCTTCCGTTCGTTCCCGCCCCCAGACCTGCCAGTCAGGAGAGGGGCGGGACGCTGGCCACTTCTGGGAATCGGTCGCGCCGGCCGCTGGGACTGCGGCGCGGCTGGCACTTGTGGTGCGCCGGGGACTTCAGCGCGGCCCGCGCTTTTACGGCGGCCGCGCTGATAACTCGAGCCCCCGGCTTTTGCGGCCTGCTTCCGTTCGTTCCCGCCCCCAGACCTGCCAGTCAGGAGAGGGGCGGGACGCTGGCCAGTGCATCAGCGCCGAGGGCTGGAGTCGTTTTTACATACTCCAGCCCTCACAATCGGCACAGAGGGGACACTGTTTCCCGCACTTTTGTTTGGAAACTCCCACGGACCGCCCCTCTCCACAGACGCCGGCAGCCATTCCTGCTGACACGCTGAGCTGCAGAGGGGAGCCGGGGAGACCCAGACAAGGATTTCTGCGCCTCTTACCCGCTATTCAGCGGGCGGTAAGCAGCCCTCAGGGCTCACCCCCTCTTGTGCCAGTACTATTCTTAGTATTTTGTTTCTACAAATACTTGGTATTACATAGCGCTGGTCGCCCTTTGGCTATAGACTCTCTCACATTGCAGAGAGCCAGCAGCATGTCGTCCGTAAAACGCAAGGGTGCCAAGGCACAGACATTATATGCTTCCTGCACCGCATGTGGGACTTTTCTACCGGCAGGCTCCACGGACCCCCATTGTGTGCAGTGCTCGGCCCCTGCGGCGCTTGCGCAGTCGGGACCTCTGCTGGACGTGACCCAGGGTGTACCACCTGTGAATGCTGTCCAGGTGACAGGAACTGAGTTTGCAGCTTTTGCTGACAGAATGTCTCTCACTATGTCACAAATTCTTGACACATTGCGAGCTAGGCCTGTACTTCAGGCCACGGACACTGTGCAATCATTGCCCCCTGGTCCCCCTCAGCTGAATTACCTCCAAGCTCCGGGACGGGCATCTACACCTCAGGGTGAAGACTCTGACTCGGACGATGGCCCCGGGCAGCCTAAGCGGGCTCGCTATGACGGGCCTTCACATTCATCTCAATGGTCAGGATCCCAGCGAGATGAATCTATGGGTGATGAGGCGGACGTAACTGATCAGGATTCTGATCCTGGGACCGCTCTCAATCTAGATACACCAGATGGTGACGCCATAGTTAATGATCTTATATTTAACATCAATAAGATGTTAAATATTTCCCCACCAGCTCCTCTTGCAGAGGAGTCAGCTTCGCAGCACGAGAGAATCCATTTCAGATACCCTAAGCGTACGTTAAGCACTTTTCTGGACCACGCTGACTTTAGAGACGCAATCCAGAAACCCCACGCTTATCCTGAAAGGCGTTTTCCTAAACGGCTTAAAGATACACGCTACCCTTTTCCCCCTGAGGTGGTCAAGGGTTGGACCCAGTGTCCAAAAGTGGATCCTCCAATTTCCAGGCTGGCAGCTAGATCCTTGGTTGCAGTTGAAGATGGAGCGGCACTTAAAGATGCCACTGACAGGCAGATGGAGCTCTGGCTGAAATCCATCTATGAAGCAATTGGAGCGTCATTGGCGCCTTCGTTTGCGGCCGTATGGGCACTCCAAGCTATCTCAGCCGGGCTTGCGCGAGTCGACTCAGTCACACGTGCATTTGCCCCGCAGGTAGCACCATTGACCTCGCAAATGACGGCATTCGCGTCGTACGCGATTAATGCTGTTCTTGACGCTACAAGCCGCACGGCAGTGGCGTCAGCCAACTCCGTTGTTTTGCGTAGGGCCCTGTGGTTGAGACATTGGAAAGCAGATTCTCATTCCAAGAAGTGCTTAACCAACTTGCCTTTTTCTCGTGACCGATTGTTTGGAGAGCGTTTGGATGAAATCATCAAACACTCCAAGGGTAAGGACTCATCCTTACCGCAACACAGACAAAACAAACCCCAACAGAGGAGGGGTCAGTCTGGTTATCGGTCCTTTCGAGGACCGGGCAGGTCCCAATTCGCCTCGTCAAAAAAGACTCAAAAAGACCAGAGACGCTCAGATTCTTGGAGGTCTCAGTCACGCCCAAAAAGGACAGCCGGAGGAACCGTTGCCAAGACGGCGTCCTCCTGACTTGCAGTCTCCGATTCCCACACCCGCGGTCGGTGGGAGGCTTTCCCACTTTGGCGACATTTGGCTGTCACGCGTCAAAGACCGTTGGGTGAGGGATATTCTGTCTCACGGGTACAGGATAGAGTTCAGTTCTCGTCCGCCAACTCGTTTCTTCAGAACTTCTCCACCACCAGACCGAGCCGATGCTCTGTTGCAGGCGGTGGCCGCTCTAAAGGCGGAAGGAGTGGTGACCTCCGTCCCTCTTCAGGAACAAGGTCACGGTTTTTACTCCAATCTGTTTGTGGTCCCAAAAAAGGACGGTTCGTATCGACCCGTCCTGGATCTAAAGTTGCTCAACAGACATGTAAAAGTCAGGAGGTTCCGGATGGAATCCCTACGCTCCGTCATAGCCTCAATGTCTCAAGGAGATTTTCTAGCATCAATAGATATCAAAGATGCGTATCTCCACGTGCCGATTGCACCAGAGCATCAGCGTTTCCTACGCTTCGTCAACGAACACCTGCAGTTCGTAGCGTTACCTTTCGGTCTGGCAACAGCCCCCCGGGTCTTCACCAAGGTCATGGCAGCAGTAGTAGCTGTTCTGCACTCGCAGGGTCACTCGGTCATCCCGTATCTAGACGACCTGCTTATAAAGGCACCCTCTCAAGAGGCATGCCAGCACAGTCTGAAGGTGGCACTAGACACTCTCCAGAGTTTCGGGTGGATTATCAACTTTCCAAAGTCTCATCTAACCCCGACCCAATCTCTGACTTATCTTGGCATGGAGTTTCATACTCTCTCAGCGATAGTGAAGCTTCCACTGGACAAGCAGTGTTCGCTACGGACTGGAGTGCAATCTCTCCTTCAGAGCCAGTCGCACTCACTGAGGCGCCTCATGCATTTCCTAGGAAAGATGGTAGCAGCAATGGAGGCAGTCCCGTTCGCGCAGTTTCATCTGCGCCCTCTACAATGGGACATCCTACGCCAATGGGATGGGAAATCGACGTCCCTCGACAGGACTGTTTCCCTCTCTCAGACTGCCAAGGACTCTCTGCGTTGGTGGCTTCTCCCCACCTCATTGTCACAGGGAAAGTCGTTCCTTCCCCCGTCCGGGGCAGTGGTCACGACGGATGCGAGCCTTTCAGGGTGGGGAGCGGTGTTTCTCCACCACAGGGCTCAGGGGACGTGGACTCAGGAAGAGTCCACCCTGCAGATCAATGTTCTGGAAATCAGAGCAATCTATCTTGCCCTGCGAGCCTTCCAACAATGGCTGGAAGGCAAGCAGATTCGGATTCAGTCGGACAATTCCACGGCGGTGGCGTACATCAACCACCAAGGGGGAACACGCAGTCGCCAGGCTTTTCAAGAAGTCCAGCGGATTTTGATGTGGGTGGAAAGCAGAGCGTCCACCATATCCGCAGTTCACATCCCAGGCGTGGAAAACTGGGAAGCAGACTTTCTCAGTCGCCAGGGCATGGACGCAGGAGAATGGTCCCTTCACCCGGACGTGTTTCAGCAGATCTGTTGCCGCTGGGGGACGCCGGACGTCGATCTCATGGCGTCACGGCACAACAACAAGGTCCCGGTTTTCATGGCACGGTCTCACGATCACCGAGCACTGGCGGCAGACGCCTTGGTTCAGGATTGGTCGCAATTCCGACTCCCCTATGTGTTTCCACCTCTAGCATTGTTACCCAGAGTTCTCCGGAAAATCAGGTCCGACTGCCATCGAGCCATACTCGTCGCTCCAGATTGGCCAAGAAGGTCGTGGTACCCGGATCTGTGGCATCTCACGGTAGGCCAACCGTGGACACTACCAGACCGTCCAGATTTGCTGTCTCAAGGGCCGTTTTTCCATCTGAATTCTGCGGCCCTGAACCTGACTGTGTGGCCATTGAGTCCTGGATCCTAGCGACCTCAGGTTTATCTCATGAAGTTGCTGCCACAATGAGACAGGCTAGAAAACCATCCTCAGCTAAGATCTATCACAGGACGTGGAAGATATTCTTAGCGTGGTGCTTGGCTCAAGGGTTTTCCCCCTGGCCATTTGCATTGCCAATTTTTCTTTCCTTCCTGCAGTCTGGGTTGGAAAAAGGTTTGTCGCTTAGCTCTCTTAAGGGTCAAGTCTCCGCGCTATCTGTATTCTTTCAGAAGCGCTTGGCACGGCTTTCTAAAGTACGCACGTTTCTCCAAGGAGTTCGTCATATCGTTCCTCCTAACAGACGGCCATTGGAACCCTGGGATCTGAACAAGGTTCTCATTGCTCTCCAGAAGCCGCCTTTCGAGCCTTTGAAAGAGGTTTCCCTTTCTCGGCTTTCACAAAAGGTGGTTTTTCTTGTGGCGGTCACGTCTCTTCGGAGAGTGTCAGAGCTGGCGGCGTTATCTTGCAAATCTCCCTTCCTGGTGTTTCACCAAGACAAGGTAGTACTGCGTCCAATTCCAGAGTTTTCTCCCAAGGTGGTTTCTTCCTTTCATCTCAATCAGGATATCACTTTGCCATCTTTGTGTCCGCATCCAGTTCACCAATTTGAAAAGGGTTTACATCTGTTGGACCTGGTGAGAGCACTCAGGATTTACATCTCTCGCACGGCGTCTCTACGCCGTTCTGATGCGCTCTTTGTCCTAGTCGCTGGTCAGCATAAGGGATCGCAAGCTTCAAAATCCACCCTGGCGCGGTGGATAAAGGAACCAATTCTTCACACATACCGTTCTGCTGGGCTTCCGATTCCATCTGGACTGAAGGCCCATTCTACCAGAGCCGTGGGTGCGTCCTGGGCATTGCGGCATCAGGCTACGGCTCAGCAAGTGTGCCAGGCGGCTACCTGGTCGAGTCTGCACACGTTTACCAAACACTATCAAGTGCATACCTACGCTTCGGCAGATGCCAGCCTAGGTAGACAAGTCCTTCAGGCGGCGGTGGCCCACCTGTAGGAAGAGGCTGTCTGACAGCCCGTTCTTGGGGTATCTTTTTACCCACCCAGGGACTGCTTTTGGACGTCCCACTGTCTGGGTCTCCCAATTAGGAGCGAAAAAGAAGGGAATTTTGTTTACTTACCGTAAATTCCTTTTCTTCTAGCTCCAATTGGGAGACCCAGCACCCGCCCTATTTGTTCTTAGGGTTTCGTTTTTCGGGTGCACATGTTGTTCATGTTGTTTCTTAAGTTCTCCGATCTCGTTATCGGATTGAATTTGTTTTTGAAACTGTTATTGGCTTTCCTCCTTCTTGCTTTGGTACTAAAACTGAGGAATCCGTACTCCTACGGGAGGGTGTATAGCCAGAAGGGGAGGGGCCTTACACTTTTAAGTGTAGTTCTTTGTGCGGCCTCCAGAGGCAGTAGCTATACACCCACTGTCTGGGTCTCCCAATTGGAGCTAGAAGAAAAGGAATTTACGGTAAGTAAACAAAATTCCCTTCTTTCCCCATCCGGAAGGGTCCACTTCTTTTGTATCTGGTGTGTGGACATGTTCCTCTTGTGTCGTGGGTTTGTCCACTGGCTCGGTATTATTGAAGATGCCATTGTATTGTATGGTCTCTGCCTTATTGCCTTATTTTGGGAACACCCTGCATTTGTCTACAAGCCCATGCGGCATTTTTAATGTTTTGATCTTTTTATCAGTATCTTTTGTATAGTAATGTGTGCATTTTGTGATACTTGCCGTACACATACTGTGAAGGAAATCCTTGTAAGTTTGCCCACTGACAAAGACATGAACAGTCTATATAATATTAAGGTTAATTTTAACAGTGCGAGAATATCCAAAATAAAATCCAGAAACTCACATTGTATAAATTATATAAATTTATTTGCATTTTGCAGAGAGTAATAAGTATTTGATCCCCTACCAGCCACTAAGAGTTCTGGCTCCTACAGACACTTAGACGCTCCTAATCACCTCGTTACCTGCATTAGACACGGTCTTACATTGTCCCCTGTATAAAAGACTCCTCTCCACAGACTCTATTAATCAGTCAGACTCTAACCTCTACAACATGGGCAAAGCCAAAGAGCTTTCTAAGGATGTCAGGGACAAGATCATAGACCTGCACAAGGCTGTAGTGGGCTACAAAACCATAAGTAAGACGTTGGGTGAGAAGGAGACAAGTGTTGGTGGAATAGTAAAAAAAAATGGAAGAATACAAAATGACTGTCCATCGACATCGATCTAGGGCTCCATGCAAGATCTCACCTTGTGGGGTATCCAGGATCATGAGGAAGGTGAGAGATCAGCCTAAAACTACACGGGGGGAACTTGTTAATGATCTCAAGGCTGCTGGGACCACTGTCACCAAGAAAACCATTGGTAACATGTTACGTCGTAATGGCTTAAAATCCTGCAGTGCCCGCAAAGTCCCACTGCTCAAGAAGGCACATGTGCAGCCGGCCCGTCTGAAGTTTGCTAATGAACACCTGGATGATTCTGAGAGGGATTGGGAGAAGGTGCTGTGGTCACACGAGACAAAAATTGAGCTCTTTGGCCTTAACTCAACTCGCCATGTTTGGAGGAAGAGAAATGCTGCCTATGACCCAAAGAACACCATCCCCTTTGTCAAGCATGGAGGTGGAAACATTATGTTTTGGGGGGTGTTTCTCTGCTAAGGGCACAGGACTACTTCACCGCATCAATGGGACAATGGATGGAGCCTTGTACCATAAAATCCTGAGTGACAACCTCCTTCACTCCGCCAGGACATTAATAATGGGTCATGGCTGGGTCTTCCAGCACAACAATGACCCAAAACATACAGCCAAGGCAACAAAGGAGTGGCTCAAAAAAAGCACATTAAGGTCATGTAGTGGCCTAGCCAGTCTCCCAACCTTAATCCCATAAAAAACTGAAGCTCCGAGCTGCCAAGCGACAGCCTCAAAATCTTAATGATTTAGAGATCTGCAAAGAGGAGAGGAGCAAAATTTCTCCTGACATGTGCACAAACCTCAACAACTACAAAAAACGTATATATTATAAAACGTATATATTATAAAAGGTATATATTATAAAAGCTTCAACCTCTACAAGAAATAACCATTTATTTTTTTTCTCTCCTAGATCCGACCGCACATCACAACATTGCGTAAATACACGTATGGGAAACACATACTGGCCAAGCTGGAGAAATACTACATGAAGACTAGCAGCGATCTGGGGCCAATGGTTGGACCATCGAACGGCATGCTCTAGGGAAAGCCAAGAATTGAGAGCGCAGTCCTCACATTACACCCGCCATGAACGAGGGCCCTCCCACCTCGCTTTTTCTCATCTTAGCTGACGTGTTCCACACTATTTATTGTCCTCCCTCCTTGTACATTTGGGGCTTCCCTCCAGCTACCGTGGGAGACTTACCCAGCCGCCTCACTGGCACCAAACCAGAGCCTGTAAATGATGTAATTGTATCAAGCTGTCACATATTTTGTAAATTTTTACCTTGTAAAGTTCCTGTAAAAAGTGGTAGTTTTTAAAGGGAAAGTACAGTATTTTAATAATGCTGGTATGCCGGTCGGGTCAGTCTCCCATCAGCTCGGGGGGGTTAATCTGTAAATAGAGGTCTAATCTTATTTTGTGACATAAATTCATTTATTTCTTTTAAACTTTTTTTTTTATTTTTTCCTCTGTCTTCTTGAACTACTTTTCATTGTTTCCACAGGCGCGTTGGCACATAAAGAATTGAAAATTTAAAGGGGATGTCCAAAATCAATCACAAAGTGGCTGGGGGGGAGTCCTATATGAAGTATAAGTTACCGGTTACATCTTTAGTTTTTCCTCCGCTGTTCTGTTTACTTAGTCCTCATGTCATGTGGTCGCACCGGGGTAATACAGCTTATGTAGTTCTCCACCACCCAAACTTCTGCCCACTTTCTGGTTGATATAAAGTAACCTACACACAGTCAGCTCTTCTGTTCCTCCTCCATACCGTCCCCAAATTTAAGTGGTGTGCGTTTACTCTGTTAATGTATTCATGTGTGTCCAGGGGGTATAATAATTTCGTGTGTGTGTCACACTGCACCCTCTTGAGTGTTAATACTTAGTAGTTTGTTTATTCATGCCTTTCCAGGAAGAATAACAGAGTAACAAAGGCAAAATGCTAAGAGAAGATGCCTAAAAAATAATTTTATGAGGAGTACAAGAATGTCGTAACACAGGCATGTGAGGAGAGGTGACGACTCTTTATTTAAGCCCACCAATCACCAGGATTTTCCTATGTAACCTAAAGCCAGTGCTTTACTGGCACTATCAGGCTGATTCTATATATACCTTTAGGTGTCAGCTAGTTTAGTTTTTGAAACAAGCAAGTAAAGCTTGCAGAAGAAAGTTTTTTGATTGGCAGCAGCTGCTGATCAGCTAATAGCTGGGGTGAGTTTTGATAGTGATTCCCGCCCCCTTGCCTGTCCCTTCTCCCCCTATCTTTTATTTATGATTTCATTATTACAAGGGTTTTACTATTGGTGACTAGAAGGACCTGTGCTGATGTCATACCCATGTGACCAGAAGGGGTGGGGTCTCAGCCAACAAATATATTGATGCTTCCTGGTATCTGCTATATTGGCTGAGGGTATGACATCATCACAGGTCCTTCTAGTCACTTAGTAAGAGGCGGGGCCTCAGCCAACATAGCTGATACCAGGAAGCAACATTATTTTTTTGGTTGGCTGAGGTCCAGCCCTTTCTGGTCACATGGGTATGACATCAGCATGGTCCTTCAAAACCCACCCCAACTATTAGCTGCTGCCAATCAAAAAACTGTTCATTTTACAAACTTGCTTGTGTTTCAAAAGCTATACATCCCGAGCTGACCACTAAAGGTATGTATAGAATCAGCATGATAGTACCAGTATAGCACTGACTTTAGGTTAGATAGTAAAATCCTGGTGATTGGTGTGCTTTAAGCCAAGGAAGTGTTCATAGGATGGCAGCCTAGGGACCAGCGACACAGCCCCAAGAGGTCGTGTTGGTAGCCATGCTTTCCCCATTAATGACCACTGACGGGGTCGTATTATGAGAAGGACTGTGCGGTATCTTCAGTCTCAGTCAAGTAATTCTTTAGTGTAAATACCCTAAGTCTTAGCTTTGAGTCACCCTCTTAGAGAGACGGGGGCCTAATCCAAAAGCGCATAGCCCTATCGAGAATAAGGGGTATTCCGAGATTATACCACGGGTTGCGCTATTTCGGGGGGGGGGTTCTAACTCTACCTCGCCTTAGTTTATTAATTTTAGGCTGCCATCCTATGAATGATTGTTGTGTGTAGGTCCTGGATTCACATGACGTTCCACCGATTGGTCTACAAATTACTAAACTACAAGGACGCAGCCCGTCAGTGTCCGAGCCACTGTTCTCAGCCTCGAAACGACAAACACGAGCATTCACTTAATGTACGCAGGCCTGGAGGTCCAAGTATTGCATTAGCTCGCTCACTTTACTGCCTGTTGGAAAGACTTGTCTGTGGATAAACAGCTGTGATTAATCAAATTTTTTATTTATTTAATTTTTTTTACCTCTTTTCACATTACTAATCAAATTTTTATTTTTATTTATTTTTTTTACCTCTTTTCATCTTACATTTCTTTCCTTTACTGACATAGATTAGAAGCCGAATTAGGTCATTGGCTATTTTTTTTTTTTTAACTTTATGAAATACATCTGCCCCATCCAAGGCTTAATTCTAATAATGAAGGCCTATTATTAACTCTTTCTTTTCCCTTGCACTGGCTTTTTAAAAAGGGACCCGGTGTACAAATCATGCATTAGAGGCTTCAATTATTTCCTCTCTTAATTGCGGGGGTGGGGGGGAGAGGGGCTCGCTCAATGACGTTTATATCCAGAGCCTCGTTATCCACAGACCTAAAATTTCGGAGAAAATGATGACTACTCCGTTAGGTTTCCTGATTAGCACTGACTATTAATCATTGCTTAGATTTATTTTTATTTTTTTTTTCCTTTTTATGTACACGGAAGTGTGAATTTTTTGTGTTGCTTTTTTATTAGATTTTTTTTTTCTGTCTTAATTAGCCAAATCGTATGAATTTAGTCCCTTTTTGCGCATGATAAAAAAAATATATATATAAAAAAAAATGGTATATATATACATATATATATATATTTGAATGACTTTCTGTTTTGTAATTTTTTTTTTCCTTTTTGGGGTCATATATAAATATCTGCTTTGTATTGTATAAGTGTAACTAATGAGTAGTTGACCGTTTACAGTCTCGATGTTTAATACCGAGCCTTGCTTATTTTGTAGTTGGTTGTACAGACTGTACATTTGTAAACCTTTCTTTTTTTTTTTTTTTTTTCTTGCTGTATATGTCACTTCGTTTTCACCTCTTCATATGAGAAAGGGGCGAAAGGAAAAAAACAAAAACATTTTTTTTGCATTTTTAATGTACATTTGGGTGTGTCTATATTGCCTTGGCAAGTAGTATTGTATAATGTAAATTTCTTTAAATCATTTTTTTTTTTTTTAACCAGTCTTTCTACAGCTTGGTAAAAAAAAAAAAGTATATAAATAATATAAATACCAGCTATCTATTTATCAAGCGCTGGAGAAACCCGTTCTTGTTTCTACACCACGGCTCTAACACGTTGATAGGAATCAATGCAGTACATTGTGCTTAGTGAGTAGAAATGGTGTATATATATAATAAATATATATATATGTCCATGTATATAGGTTCTGTTCACACAGGAGAGCCTCGCGAGTAATAAGGCCAGTGGCTTGCTATGTATAGTACTGTATTTTTTTGATTAGCCTGCTAAAAAGCCAAGAGGATAAAAACAAAAAAAAACTTATGTAAATTATTGTCAATTTTGGTGAACATACAGCGTTGTATCAATAATCTATAGATGATGTACATTTACAAGCGGCCTTATGTACATTTTCCAATGATCTTTTTAAAAGGCAGAATTGTGACCACGTGTATAATTAAAAGACTTTTTAATCCTTTCGTTTTTGGTGTATTTTTCCTTATGTTCTCCAGGAGATTTTATTACATATTACATCTACGTTAATTTGTCACTTTAAGCTTGGTCTTGGTAAAAACTGTATTCTAACCATTACTAAAGGGAACCTGTCAGGTCCAATATGCACCAAGAGCCACGAGTCGTTCTGGGTGCATATTGCTAATCCCTGCCTAACTGTCACTGTATCTAGCAGCATAGCTAGAGATCTTTAGAAAAAGTATTTCTAAAGATCCTTTATGATATGCTAATGAGGTCAGGGACTAGTCGCAAGAGCATTATTTCCCCCAGACTAGTCCGCCCTCTTAGCATGTTGGCATACTTACAGGATCCTTTATGATATGCTAATCAGCGTGTGCCACCCCGGCAACGACCGGGGTACTCGAGAGGTCCAGACCCGGGCTCGGCAAACACTTCCATCCTTGAAAGGGGATTATTTACAGGGGAGAAGTTTGTGACGCCACCTGCGGGTTGCGGTAATGGGAGTATTGCCGCTGCTGGAAGGAGTACCGGGGCAGATGGTGTGGAGCAGCAAGGTGTCAGTCCCTCCGCAGGTAGGGAAGGCCCCGGCCTCTGGGGTTTTGGTGGATTTGGGAAGGCAGCGAGCAGGGTACTCACTGTGGTAATCGTGGTGCTGGATGAGGATTATAAAGTAGAGACACACACTGCAGGTAAACCAAAGTCTCTGTGTACCAAAGCGGGGAGCCCGTCCAGGTATGCGCTCCCACCGGTGTCACTTGGTTATCTAGAGCCTGCCTTCGTGCACAATTTAGTTGTCTATTTGTGGCCTCTTGGCTTGAAGCTGTGTGGGCCCCACTCACTATGTGTAGTGTAGCTGTGCTCTTGATGGCTGGCACTTGGGACTTCAGTGGGCTGCTTTTGGCTGGAAAACCCTGTGCCCTGCGTTGTGCTGATGCCTTCAATCTCTGAGCTCTTAGGGAAGTTTGTGAAGATACTCTCCCTCCCAGATTAATTATCAGGACGTTGAATCTGTTCCTGACCTAGGGTCCTGTTCCCCGTCGTGCTCGGTACTGATCTGGTTATTGGGTTTTCTGGTGCTGACAATCCTCCAAGACTACATCCGTCACACCCCTGTCCAACGTCACTGCAACCGGTCCCCGACTCTTCTGGTCCAGGATCACTGTCTCTGACCCAACCTTGGTCTAGCTCCCCAGGAGCTACTACTCCCAGCTCCTCACACTTTGAGGGCTCTCTCTACTCTTGTTCTCCTGTCCTTCCCGCCCACCAGTCTGCCTGACCCCTAGGTGGGTGGCCCTATTCCAGCTAGACCAACCCACTGGTGTCTCACAGGTCATGATGTGAGGTGTGGTTGGGATTTGTGGTGCTGATGGTAGTGACACCGATTGTTGGAAACCTGGAACCATGCGGGGTAGGCCCTGCACTCTAGGGAAAGGATGCAGTTGCCTGTAGCACCCTGATGTGTTCAGGGGGGCACTACAAGCGCATGGACTAGTCGCAAGAGCATTATCCCCCCACTAGTTTGCCCTCTTAGCATGTTATCATGCCCACAGAATCCTTTATTATATGCTAATGAGCGCATGGACTAGTCATAAGGGTGTTATTTCCCCTGCCTAGTGCGCCCTTAACATGTTGGTACACCCACAAGCTATTCAATGCCCATTTCCCAGTGTCATCGGCATAGACGTGTGTACTTGTGACCATTGCCATCGCCTCTGACGCAGACTTTCAGCTCAGTGCGCATTATCAGAAGTCCCAACACTTCATGTCATGAGCATGAAACCTCTCTGAAGCCAGGATGCGAATACCCGGCTTCATTAATGCAACCCTCTTCTCCCACTCTTGACACGTCGAAAGCAACACCACAGAAGAAATCACTGTGTCAAGAGTGGGAGAAGAGGGTTGCATTGACAATCCAACATAATGGGCAGCACTTTGAACACATTTTATAAGTGGGCATAACAGTAAATAACTAATGAATGAATAAAGTTACCTTAAAACCAAGAACACCATTGTTTTTCTTGTGAAATTCTCAATACATGTGTTACATGACCCTCTTCCCATTGGAAAAAATAAAGTTGGATCCAAAATGGCCAACTTCAAAATGGCCACCATGGTCACCACCCATCTTGAAAAGTTCCCCCATATACTAATGAGCCACAAACAAGAAGTTGATATCACCAACCATTCCCATTTTATTCAAGTGTATCCATATAAATGACCTACCCTGTACTATGCTGCCAGGTTCTGTCTGAATCAAGTACACTGGAGATAAAAATTAGAGAACACACAATTTCCTAAATGTTAAGGTCTGGTGTAGTCTAATGTGATTATATTCTAATATGAGGAAACTCGCAGTATTTTAATACTTCACATCAGCTGATTTTTCTTGGAAATCTTTTGACAGTGTGCATTGATAAAGGCAAAAAATGCTGAAACGGCTGGATGCTGTCTTTACTATTCTACATAAATAAAATCACAATTTTGGACAGACAGCAGTTTCATATTTTCTTATGAGTGCAGAAGTATTTTGATTTTAATTTAAACCCTACGTAACTGGCAGCCTAACTTTTTTTAGTTTGCACTTACTTTGCAAAAAATGGTGTGCCATTCCAAAGTGACTGAAACCCTCCAGCAGCAGGTTGTCCAGATGAAGGCCAAAGGGGTGACCCTACTAGCCATAGCGAAGTTGGCCATTCCAAGTCTGGCATTTCGATAATAAGGCATCTTTACAACATCACAAACTCAAGTCCCCCAAGCAGGCTGGTTGCCCTCAAAAGACAAATGCAAGAGAGGACAGGATAATGTGGAGAATCTCCATGGGTAATTGTTTCAACACTGCAGGCGCAATTGCTCCCCAGACCAGCACTGAACAGGGTAAGGATCTGTCTCGTAATACAGTGTCGCTGCATTTAAGAGCATTTGGACTGAAAACCTTATTAGCCAAAAGACTCAAAAGGTTTGACTCAATTTTGGTGAGCAACATGTGTGAACAGAGAACTCGTCCACAGTTCATTTTAATGATAAAAGCAAGTTTAACTTATTTGGATCTGATGGGAAACGTTCGTCAACAAACTGGGAAAAGACTGAATACTGTGTTAAGGTGGTGGAGGAAGTGTCATGGTTTGGGGAATGTTTTCTGCAGCAGGAGTTGGACCTCTCGTACAGCTACATGGCAGAGTGAATGCCATTGTGGATCAGAACCTTCTTCAACAACACGTGGTTCCTTACTTGCGTTCATCGCTCAATCAGCCAGCAATATTCATGCAGGACAATGGCCCCTGACACAGAAAAATGGGTAAAGCAGTTCCTTGAAACAGAAAACATTGAAACAATGAACTGGCCAGCCCAAAGTCCTGATCTAAACCCAATAGGCAACCTCTGGAATATCCTTGGTGACAAAGTTAGGGCCAAGAAACCCACAACAGTCAAAGAACTGTTGAAGAGACTGGAAGAAGAGTGGACCAAAATCCCACCAGAGCAGTGTGAGAAGCTAGTGATGTCCTGTGGCTGTAGATGTACTGAAGTCACTCACAGCAAAGGCCTGTACACGTCCTACTGATCAGTGACTTGTTACTTTCAGAAAATTTACTTATAATCTTTCTCTGTGCTACAGTCATTGCTGTTCTCTAATTATCATCACGGTTTGGGCAAAATAAAGGTTTTATGTTGATAAACTTTTGGATCTTTTGTAAGACACTGTTCTAGTGGCATGGTGCACCCCTACAAAAAAACTTGCAAGTGTTGATCAATGTAGATTATATTATATTCTGAAAAAAGCAAGTGATCATACATTGTTCTCTAATTTTGATCTCCAGTGTAGTTCAAAGATTTAGATGGAAACCCTAATGGAAGTGCTCCCAGTGCTCCCAGCATTAAATAAATGGGAAATGATCCTTAAAAGTGATCCAAAGTCTTATGTACAAAAAGAGGAATATATCCTCCAAAAATTAAGTATTACAGCGAGATGTGCTGTAGTGTGTACATCGCCCAGACCAAAAACTAGTACTCTAGCAGGGTACAGCTAAACCCCCACTAAGTGGAAGCATCACAGGTGCAGGAGGAGCAAATCACACTCACACCTCCATGGAATGTAGGGGGGCGATTGCTGGATGATAAAACTGCAACTATTAATACCAACAAAAACCTCATTTGTTTTGCACAGGATACAGCCAGGCCCCTTTCTGTTGGGCCTTGCATGGTAGAGTGTCTGTCCGTGCATGATACACAGTGGGGTACGGCTTGGCAGCCTGCCTGATCTAATAGTATGGGCGTCACCTAATAGGCTTTTGTGACTGTGTTATCTGCATGTGTGAACAGCGCTCTATGCAAGCCACTAGTGTGCAGTTTTATCATCTAGCAATCGCCCCCCTCCATTCCATGGAGGTGTGTGTGTGATTTGCTCCTCCTGCACCTGTGATGCTTCCACTTTAGTGGGGGTTAAGCTGTATCCTGCTAGAGTACTAGTTTTTCTTTATCGTTCCTTTGGGAGACCCAGACCATGGGTGTTTAGCTTCTGCCTCCGGAGGACACACAAAGTACTACACTAAAGTGTAGCTCCTCCCTCTGAGCTTATACACCCCCTGGTGAGCAGACCCAGCCAGTTTATCGCTTTGTGTTCAGGAGGCATACATCCACAGATGCATTCTCATATGATTTTTCCCTTTTGGAATGAGTTTGAAGAACTGTGGGTCCACGTCTGGACCCCCGGCATGTCCCTTCTCACCCCACTGTGTCGGCGGTGTTGTAAGGTTGATTTCCTAGGCTGGAGCCTTACATGCCGTGCTCCTTCACCATCCCTCCTGGGCTCTGGCTTGAAGTGGGAGCCAGCACGGTCTCCATCCGCAGCCCTTCAGGACCCTGCTGGGCCGGAGCACTCATCCCCAGGGACATGGCCCTGCGTCTCAGCAGCTAAGTACCTGAGACGTTTATATTTGGGGGTCCCTGTGCTTTATTGTTGGGGGAGAGTGTGCTTATTGAATTTTCTGACATTTCCGGCGGGTTCTCTAGCTGTCGCCCGAGAACCGCGCCGATGGTGCCTGCGCGTCGGCCTCGCCGCTCAAATTTAGGCCCCGGCTTCGCCGGAGGCCTAGTTTCGTTTCACTGCCCTAGCATGTCACTCATGCAGAGGGACAGCACGGCTCCTCCCGGCGGCCGTTCTGCACAGGGGAGGGACACTCCCCACTGCTGTGCGTGTCTCCTCCCCTGTAGGTCTCTCTGGCTCTCCAGATCCCGCTCTTCATGCAAGTCCCGCCCCCTCTCTTCGCTCCGGCGGCCATTTTCTCAGAGTTCTCTCAGCGTTGGTCTGCGTTCTGCATCCCTGCTGAGGTGCTGTGTTTGGGGGTCCGGGCTTCGGGATCTGGAGGGCACACAACACCGCTCTGCACAGCACAGCGGTCTGGTAAGCCACAACCGGCTCTGGTTGTGGACCTCTGATATACTCTCTGGGGTTCATTCTCTGGCAGAGCCCCCACTCCAGCAGCATGTCTCACACGAGGAGCAAGGCTCCAAAGCTTTACTCTGTATGCGCTGCATGTAATCTGCTGCCTGAACCGAGCACCTATCCACATTGTGATGCCTGCTCTACCTTGGCGGTGCCACAGCCTGGAGTCTCTCCCCCAGTGGTCTCTCAGGCTGCTCCTGCTCCTGTGGCTGAGCTCCCGGCCTGGGTAGAATCCTTTTCTAGGTCTATCTCCCAGTCTTTTGCTGAGTCCATGGGACTTCTGTCCAGGACTTTGCTGAATATGCATCAGCCCCCCTCACAGGGTGCCTCTGCTGCTAGGGCTCTCTCAGGACCGGAGCTCACAGAGGATTCATAATCAGGTCCCAGACCCCGTCCTCCTAAGAAGAGACGTAGGGTTCCCTCTCCCTCCTCCCGCGGCTCTGATTCAAGAGCGGACTCGCAGGATGAGGAGAATGCCTTTACAGGGGGCTCGGAGGCTAACTCCATGTACCCCATTGATCTGTCCAAAAGTGACTCAGATCTTAATGACTTGATTGCTTCCATTAATTCTGTTCTGGATCTTAATCTGCCAGTATCAGAGGAGCAACCCTCTCTGGCAGAAAAGCACCGGTTTACCTCTCCTAAGAGGGCAAAGAGTGTGTTCTAGAACTACTCCAGTTTTCAGGCCGCTGTGTCCAAGCCCAGGGCCTGTCCTGACAAACGCTTCCCGAAGCGTGGTTCTGATGACCGTTTTCCCTTTCCACCTGAGGTGGTCAAGGAGTGGGCTCAGTCCCCAAAGGTAGACCCCCCGGTGTCTACGCTCTCAGCCCGAACTGTTGTGTCGGTGGCTGATGGCACCTCCCTTAAGGATTCCACTGACCGCCAGATTGACCTTCTGGCCAAATCCGTATATGAAGCGGCGGGGGCCTCGTTTTCCCCGACTTTTGCAGCAGTGTGGGCTCTCAAAGCCATATCTGCTTCTCTAGAGGCGATGCATTCCCTCTCCAGGGAATCTATGCTCGAAATGGTTGCCTTGACTTCCCAAGCTTCAGCTTTTTCATCCTATGCCATGTCTGCCATGCTGGAGGCTTCTCACCGCACTGCGGTGGCTTCGGCTAATTCCCTCGCTATCCGCAGGATCTTGTGGCTTCGAGAGTGGAAGGCAGATGCTTCTTCAAAGAAGTACCTTGCTGGGCTCCCTTTTGCTGGGTCCCGGCTGTTCGGAGAACAGCTGGATGAAATTATTAAGGAAGCTACTGGCGGGAAGAGTACTTCCATGCCACAAACCAAAGCCAGGAAACCTGCCCAGGGTAGGAATCAGTCGAGGTTTCGCTCCTTTCGTCCCTCCAACTGGTCGTCCTCTAAGCCTTCGGCCTCGTCCACTAACTCAGCCAAGGACCAGAAATCCAACTGGCGCCCAAAAGCGCGTCCACAGAAGACGGCAGGAGGTGCTGCCACTAAGGCAGCCTCCTCGTGACTATCTGCCCGCTCCAGCAACGTCCTTGGTCGGTGGCAGGCTCTCCCACTTTGGCGACACTTGGTTTCAACACGTCTCCGATCAGTGGGTGAGAGATATCATCTCCCACGGCTACAGGATAGAATTTTCTTCCAGTCCGCCAAACAGATTTTTTTCTGTCAACCCCCCCCCTGCTCCAAGGCCGCCGCCTTCTCACAGGGCGTGGCATCCTTGCAGGCCAACGGAGTAATTGTACCGGTGCCCGCCCGGGAACGGTTCAGAGGTTTCTACTCAAATCTCTTTCTAGTCCCCAAAAAGGATGGTACTTTCCGGCCCATCCTGGATCTCAAGCTTCTCAACAAGCATGTTCAGGTGCGGCACTTTCGCATGGAGTCTCTGCGATCAGTCATTGCCTCAATGACCCAAGGGGATTTCCTGGCGTCCATCGACATCAGAGACGCCTATCTGCATGTGCCAATTGCAGTCTCACACCAGCGTTGGTTACGTTTTGCAATCGGAGAAGATCATTTCCAATTTGTGGCTCTCCCTTTCGGGTTGGCCACAGCCCCTCGGGTATTCACCAAGGTCATGGCTGCAGTGATTGCGGTTCTGCACCTACAGGGGTTGGCAGTGATCCCTTACCTGGACGACCTTCTAGTCAAGGCTTCATCCAGCGCAGACTGTCAGCGGAGTGTCTCGCTCACTCTCGCCACTCTAGCCCAATTCGGGTGGCTGGTCAATCTTCCCAAATCCACCCTGACTCCGACCCAGAGTCTAACGTACCTAGGGATGCAGTTTGAGACTTTGCCGGCACTTGTGAAGTTGCCCTTAGTCAAACAGAAGTCCCTCCAACTGGCAGTGCGCTCTCTGCTGAGGCCCCGCCGTTATACCCTCAGGCGTCTGATGCAGGTGCTGGGTCAAATGGTGGCGTCAATGGAAGCTGTCCCCTTTGCCCAGTTCCATCTGCGCCCCCTGCAGCTGGACATTCTCCGCTGTTGGGACAAGCGGCCTTCCTCCTTACACAGGCTAGTGGCTCTGTCGCTACAGACCAGGAGCTCTCTTCAGTGGTGGCTTCGGCCCCTCTCTCTGTCCCAGGGGCGCTCCTTCCTGACCCCGTCCTGGGTGATCCTCACCACGGATGCCAGTCTATCCGGCTGGGGAGCGGTATGTCTCCACCACAGAGCGCAGGGCACTTGGACTCCGTCCGAGTCAGCCCTTTCAATCAATGTGCTGGAAACCAGAGCCGTGCTTCTAGCTCTTCTAGCTTTTCACCACCTGTTGGCGGGCAAGCACATTCGAGTCCAGTCAGACAACGCGACAGCGGTTGCCTACATCAATCACCAAGGCAGGACACGCAGCCGCCTGGCAATGTTGGAGGTACAACGCATCCTTCAATGGGTGGAGGACTCCAAGTCCACCATATCCGCAGTCCACATCCCAGGCGTGGAAAACTGGGAGGCAGATTATCTCAGCCGTCAAACCGTGGATGGTGGCGAGTGGTCCCTGCACCCGGCAGTGTTTCAGTCAATCTGCCGCAAATGGGGCACTCCGGACGTGGACCTAATGGCATCCCGTCACAACAACAAAGTTCCTGTTTACGTGGCTCGCTCCCACGATCCTCAGGCATTCGCCGCGGACGCTCTGGTTCAAGACTGGTCCCAGTTTCGTCTGTCCTACGTGTTTCCCCCTCTAGCTCTCTTAGCTCTCTTGCCCAGAGTCCTGCGCAAGATCAGAATGGAGGGCCGTCGAGTCATCCTCATTGCACCGGACTGGCCCAGGCGAGCTTGGTATCCAGACCTGCTCCATCTGTCCATAGAGATGCCGTGGCATCTCCCGGACCGTCCAGACCTTCTCTCGCAAGGTCCGTTTTTCCGCCTGAATTCTGCGGCTCTCAAATTGACGGCGTGGCTCTTGAGTCCTGGATTTTGACGGCTTCTGGTATTCCTCCTGAAGTCATCTCCACTATGACTCGGGCCCGTAAGTCTTCCTCCGCTAAGATCTATCACAGGACTTGGAGAATTTTCCTATCCTGGTGTCGCTCTACCGACCATCCTCCTTGGCCTTTCTCCTTGCCGACCCTTCTGTCTTTTCTACAGTCCGGTCTGCAGCTAGGTCTGTCCCTCAACTCTCTCAAGGGACAAGTCTCAGCTCTGTCAGTTCTGTTCCAGCGACATCTCGCTCGGCTGGCTCAGGTGCGCACCTTCATGCAGGGCGCGTCTCACATCATTCCGCCTTACCGGCGGCCCTTGGATCCCTGGGACCTTAATTTGGTTCTCACGGTTTTGCAGAAACCCCCCTTTGAGCCTCTTAGGGAAGTTTCCGTGTATCGTCTTTCACAGAAAGTGGCCTTTCTGGTGGCCATTACTTCCCTCGGGAGAGTCTCTGATTTGCCTGCGCTCTCTTCGGAGTCACCTTTTTTGGTTTTTCATCAAGACAAGGTGGTTCTCCGTCCGACTCCGGACTTTCTTCCTAAGGTGGTTTCTCCTTTCCACCTTAACCAGGACATTACCCTACCTTCCTTTTGTCCTGCTCCTGTTCATCGCTTTGAAAAAGCGTTGCATACTCTGCATCTGGTGCGTGCTCTCCGGATTTGTGTCTCGCACCGCTGCTCTTAGGCGGTGCACTTCTCTTTTTGTGCTAACCACAGGTCGGCGCAAGGGTCTCTCTGCTTCTAAGCTGACCTTAGCCCGTTGGATTAGATCGACCATTTCGGACGCCTACCAGAGTACTCGGGTGCCTCCCCCGCCGGGGATCAAGGCACATTTGACCAGAGCTGTCGGTGCCTCTTGGGCTTTTAGGCACCAGGCTACGGCTCACCAAGTCTGTCAGGCTGCCACTTGGACTAGCCTGCATACCTTTTCGAAGCACTACCAAGTGCATGCTCATGCTTCGGTAGATGCGAGCTTGGGCAGACACATCCTTCAGGTGGCTGTCGCCCATTTGTGAAGTTAGGTTCTGCCTACTTCTTAGTTTATTCTGTTTATTTCCCACCCAGGGACTGCTTTGGAACGTCCCATGGTCTGGGTCTCCCAAAGGAACAATAAAGAAAAAGAGAATTTTGTTTACTTACCGTAAATTCTTTTTCTTATAGTTCTGTATTGGGAGACCCAGCACCCTCCCTGTTGCCTGTTGGCAATTTTTTCTTGTTCTGCGTGTTCTCACCGGCTGTTGTCATGGACAGAGTCTCCGGTTGTTCCGGCTCTTGCTCTGTTCTACTTGTGGGTGGCTATTCTCCTTCAGCTTTTGCAATAAACTGGCTGGGTCTGCTCACCAGGGGGTGTATAAGCTCAGAGGGAGGAGCTACACTTTTTAGTGTAGTACTTTGTGTGTCCTCCAGAGGCAGAAGCTAAACACCCATGGTCTGGGTCTCCCAATACGGAACTAATAAGAAAAAGAATTTACGGTAAGTAAACAAAATTCTCTTTTGGCCTGGGCGATGTACAATAATACCTCATTGAGGGATCAATTACTCACGGCACAAATAGAGCGTGCATTCCCAGGCAGTGGTATATCTGACTAAACAACAGTACCTCATTGAAGGATTGAATTACCATATATGGCATTAATATAATACTGTCATCTGCGCGAGTAAGCCTTGGACAGCCCCTGATGAACCTCCGTTCAATTGTTGGTCCATGAGGAGAAACGCGTCGGGCAGTGAGCTACGCTTAATGGCGGAGTAGTAGCTCTCAGCTACTGGTGATATCCAGAAGTTTGTTGCTTAAAAGCATGGACTGTGTCCTCTAACCTGAGAAGCTGACTATATTATTTATAAAATGCTGAGTATAAAGAAATGTCTATTTAGCATATTAAAGGGGTAAAATTGTGAAATACTAAATACATATTTCCCCAGAGTGCCTGTGTGGGTGCATGAGAACCTCACGAGATACTGTATAAGGCTCTCACAGAGATCAGCAGCACTAATAAGATTGTCAGTACAGGGTTTTGAAGGGTCAGTCCACACTGAGCGGGGGCACCACTACGTTAACCCTTGCAGGGTGCTGACCCCTGCGGTCAGGAAGGGAGAAGAATAGGGAATTTGCCCGGGATCCTCCCTGTGACTGTAATTTTTTGCATCAAACAATTTTGTTTTTAATTTGCACGTTGTTGGTTTAATGGAATAAAGTATTGAATTTTATGGTGGGGTTTGTTTTTTCGAGGTGCACTTTAATAATATTTTAGTCTGTATGAAGAAGGCCTACGGCAGTGCGGTGGGATTGTGGCAGTCTCTCCCAAAAATC
Organism: Anomaloglossus baeobatrachus; assembly: GCF_048569485.1. Taxonomy (NCBI): domain Eukaryota; kingdom Metazoa; phylum Chordata; class Amphibia; order Anura; family Aromobatidae; genus Anomaloglossus; species Anomaloglossus baeobatrachus. The sequence continues at coordinate 640,648,074 of NC_134355.1, read as the reverse complement.
CTGTACACATGGCTCATACTAAAGGACAATACAAGGAGATATGCGACTATGTAGGGAGGTTAGGGTTAAGCCCACCCCTACAGAAGTAGCCGTCACACTGATGCTCTATGTAAAATGTGCAAAATGTAAAGGGTGCTTGACACGCTGCAACATCGCTAGCGATCTCGTTAGCGATGTGACACGCCAGATCGAGATCGCACATAGGTCATTTTTGTAGCGCCGGTCACATGTGCGATCTCGGCAAATCGTATGTGCGATTTGGCATGTTACATCGCTAACGAGATTGCTAGCGATGTCGCAGCGTGTAAAGCACCCTTTAGTGTAATGTATAATGTGCATGTGAATTGTATAAAAAGCCAACAGGTGGCAGTGTTGTAGCATGGCTGTCCTGGCACCTGGGTGTGCAGGGAGAGAGAAGTGGTAGGAGAGTAGGTTATATAAAAGGAAGTGATAAAGGGAAGAAAATAGGAGAGTCCCTCAGGAGATTTGCTGATAAGAACCCCAATTTGTAGATTCTGATCCTAAGGGTCACCCCTGTGGCTGTGACATGTAGGATCCATCTGGATTGTTGAACCTAAGAAGAGGGTTTTAATCTGACGGTCGGGGGTCTGGCATCCATATTACCTGGCTCATAATACTCAACGATTTCCTTAGTAACTGGAGGTCAGTACCGGCGAAGCGCGCACTGGAGTGAGGCAGAAGTTGAGGAAAAATAAAGTTTGCACGTTTAAGAGAAGAAACCTTGTCTGGACTTTTATTTGCTGAAACTGAGAAAATGGTGTCGCCTGAATGGTTACGGAGTTCTCCTGTGTGTGGTGCGGCGATGGGGAGGCGAGAAGTTAAAGGATGGCTGCGCTGCAGCCTGTCGACCCCTGCTACCACGACTACTATTGCTGCCTTCCACCACAATTATATGAATACCACCCAAGTGTTCCAGTAATTGGAGTCCATGTCACCAGTATGGACTCGTTTGTGAATTCTTCTAGCTACTTGATAAACCCAATACTGCTCAATTGTTAGATGAGCGGTGGGGGTGTAGTGGAAGACACTAACGTCTTGCTGAGCGCAGCCCTGGTTCAGTTCTCTGCACCACATCCACCCCTCTAGTGCAGGGGAAGGGTTGCTGGGACTTGTGGTGCAGGGCACCCACTCGCAGTTCGTTCTTCCCTCAGGACCACTTCCCAGCTGTGATTGCAGCAGGTCCCAGTGCCCCCAAACACCACACAATGACACATTTTCCTGAACCAAAACAACGGGCACACTTCTTCAATATAACAAGGGACATCAGCATTGATAAATACAGTCCTTTGGACCTCCACTCTAGTTCTCCACTGAGGTCATTGCTATTAGCAACCGCAGCCACTCTTAATTTGCCCGCCAGCCACTTCCCTAGTACTCGGGCCTCCGAGCCCCTCATCCCCTCTCTCCTGCTTCACTATGTTGGGCAGATTCAAATATACCTTCAGATGGCCCATTGTCCCAGCCATAGGGATTTGGCTATAAACTATGGCGGGTCTGTTAGGGACAGCACTCCTCTGGTTCCAGTTTCAGTTCCGTGGGAGCCCACTGACCTTCAGCCGCTTGAGGGGGTTCTCTGGATATCTGCCAGGGTGTGGCCACCATACACACCGTCCGGACTTCGCCCGCTCAGGACATGCCTACGACAGCCCAACTCTCACTAGGCCTCCACGGGCCCGGCGCCTGGATTCGGCCCTGAGGGCCAGACTAATTAGCTCAATTTGGGGGGGGGATCTTTACTGTTGACTCTCTTTGGGGACTTTCCTGTACTTCCCTGTCTGCTCACCATTTTTGTGCCCTAGTCTCATCCCACACTAATCTTTTCTTGCCTAGCAGGTACCAGGGAAGTGGCTTTGCACAGGGTTGCCACCTAGTGGCTGCATACACATAACACACACCAATAGACATAGCATTACTGTAAGGCTGGGGCCACACGGGGATTACTGCGATCCCCTAGCATGACACTCGGCTCACGCTGGCAGCACAGCAGAGCCGAGTGTCATGCTAGTATCCATGCGACTAAGGTCCGACTGTGTGAGTGGACCTCAGCTGCGGGGGGAGGGCCGGCGCTGAGGAGGGGCGTGCCGGCTCTGAGGAGGGGGGGAGGGATTTCTCTCCCTCTCTCCTCCGTAGCTGGCTATTGCGATTCTCGCTCTGCACGCGTGGTACACCGGTGTACTGCGAGTACGTGCGATTTTTCTATCACCCCATTAACTTGAATGGGTGCGAGAGAAAAGAGTCTCGCATTACAGTCGTAGCATGCTGCGATTGTTTTCTCGGTCTGATTGGGGCTGAGAAAATAATCGTTCATGTGCGCTGACACACAGGCTAAAATTGTTCCGAGTGGAATGCGATGTTTTATCGCACTCCACTCACACCGATTTTCTCGCTGTGTGGCTTACGCCTAACTAAACAATACTTCTTCAGACAGGGAATTTTGTAGGTCTGGGGTGGGCAGAGCCCTACACCCCCCTTACACAATCACTGCGTAATCTGCTATACTAATGGCCAGTTCTGCTGCATTGCTGGGTAGTTTTGTCTTAGACTTGTGATGAAGCCAGCCCTGCAGAATCCTTGAATACTCTTCTATACTACTAGGCATTTCTGCCTTGGATTCTGTGACAAACTGCTCTGCTATATTGCCGAACACACTCTGCTGTTCGTCTGCCACCTCTGCTCCTCCACGGAGTTAACACTACTTCACCGATGGTCCAATTTTGACTTGGCAGCTCCTGGAAAACTCAGCTTTGCTATTCTAGTTCCTCATCCAGCGATTCCGCTTTGTTCCACCTGTTGCCTTTCTGCCATCACAGTTTTTCTTATTCCTCCGGATCTCCCTGCTGTACCAGCATCTTCTGCCCGTGCTACCTAACAACTGTTCATCTGGGTCAAGGGTTTAGAGCAGAGCCGCACAACCTGTGGCCTGGGTCAATGCCAATCTCTGCAGATGTCAACCATAAGGACACATTTATGCTTGTCTTTCAAGAAAACTATATGTGAGCAGCTACAGACATATAGAATGGTAATGACACAAAAAACATGGCCCACAGTTTAGGAGTGGGAACAAAAAGTACAAATGGTGCACTCAGGGGCATTTCTCTGGGTCCCCCATATATCGTGAGAATGGAGTCCCTTGATCCATGTTTAGTACACCAGAAAGGAGTATATGAATTAGAAAGGTGACTATATATTAAGGCAGCTATCTCCACTGTAGTTTATGAAGATTGTGAAATGTTAGGTTGTTAGTACAACAGTTATATTCTTTAGTGTAGGGAAATGGGTATATACGTGGACTCTTAGAGAAATATAGGAGTTCTGGAAGTGGAGCCTCCACCTAGCAAACATTTAAAATATTTTTACTGTTAACGGCTGTCACGGGTGTCTTCGGTGACACAGGAAAGCCTATACTAGCCCTAAGGTTGGGGCCCCTGCGCAAACCTAACACCCGGAGGTACCCTTAATGGTAGGGAGGTGCGGGCCTCCAATCTAAGCCCTATCTCCTGTCCTTGTCCCTGATGTTATGACCCAGTCCACAACGCACCACCCAGGGGGAATGTGCATGAACAGGAGACTACACCCCACCAACAAAAAATAGACAAACGGGTAATACTACAATAACTCGTAAACACGGCAACCACACACAAAGGAGCTTCTAAAAGTGCAGGAGGGGAAACCCCATATGAGGGGGGGAATAAACAGTCTGCTGGATAACTTCCAAACCTAAACAGACACACCTGAAGATGCTGCAGCAAAACACCAATGCTGCAGCCAAAGCACTACTGAGAAAGTAACAACAGCTCCTTCCACCTCCTGGCTCAGCTTCCAAATGATAGGAAATAACCGGCACCCTCTGGTGGAAATTGAGAGTATTTATAAGAACTGGGCGTGGTCAAAACTGGAATCACCTGACCAGGAGCTGTTGGAAGGAAACCTGGCATTAACCTAATTTAATAAGCTGAGTCTCACAAAATAAAATGACTCAGTCTGAGAACTAATCACCAAGACCTGCAACTGAGCAAAGTCCACGACAATGACCTTGAGCTCGATCTCAAACCATGGCAACTTGATGGATGAACATTCTGTAGGAAGGTCGATCTTGTCCAGCCTAGATAGGTCCACAAGGGTCTTCTCTGCCGTTTCTTGATAGTATCAAGCCATCGGGCAGCTGGTCTTAAAATATATATTGTATTTTTAATTTGTCATAAATATCTCATGAGGTATCAGCCCTTTAATTTTTATTGCAGCACTTTTAAAATGGTTTAATATGACAAGGTGGCCCTCAAACCCAAAGGGAGCCCTTCACATTAGAGGTGTTACGGGAAGCGCTTCGGCCCCTGATTCTTTACTACTTATAATATTAGTGTCTTCTATGACAGAACAGTCCTTGGGACCCTCAAGCTGTGTCTGTACTTCAGTTAGTTTTGTTTGGTAGAGTCACTAAGGAAGACGTATGGTATATAGATCTTTAGAGGCGATACACTTCCAAAGCCAGCGTGAGTTATTGTGACTCCTCATAACCCGGGGCTCAGAGTCGCATAGACATGTTGACATAGGTGGTGACCACAGTGATGAACTGAGCACATCATCTCTGATTCCTTCAAACTTGTCTGAGCATGTAATCTGTCACATTGCTTGGTATAGAATGAGATGCTTCTTGTGAAAATGGCCATTTTCCCCCTCTATGATTTGCATAACTTTTCTTCTGGATATAAAGCTTCTAAATGTCTCCTTGCTCATTTCACCCTAGGGTGCTGAGTGTATCGGGATGATCAGCGTAGGTATTTTGCTTTTGGCATCATCCCACAAGGTGTCATATGAAGAGAAGTACACTCATCATATCATGTGTTAGAACAAAACTCCTTGGGAGATGGGGGCTCTAGTCGCTCAGCTGCAGAATGTAGGAACAAAGTAAACAAGGAACAAAGCAAGCCTACCCGTAGAGGCTGAAAGCGGACATTATCCAATGTACACATGTGGTCAAAATTGTTGGTACCCCTCGTTTAATGAAAGAAAAACCCACGATGGTCACAGAAATAACTTGAATCTCTCAAAAGTAATAATAAATAAAAAATCTATGAAAATGAACAATTGAAAGTCAGACATTGCTTTTCAACCATGCTTCCACAGAATTTAAAGAAAAATAAAACTCATGAAACAGGCCTGGACAGAAATGATGGTACTCCTGAAAATAATGTGACAAAAGGGACATGGTAAATCAAAGTGTGTCCTTTAATTAGCATTACAGGTCTCCACAATCTTGTAATCAATCAGTGGACCTGTATATAGGGCTACAGATACTCACTGTGCTGTTTAGTGACATGGGGTGTACCGTACTCAGCATGGAACAGGGGAAGCAAAGAAAAGAGTTGTCTCAGGAGATTAGAAAGAAAATTATAGATAAGCATGTTAAAGGTAAAGGTTATAAGACCATCTCAAAGCTGCTTGATGTTCCTGTGATGACAGCTGCACATATTATTCAGAAATTTAAGATCCATAGGACTGTAGCCATCCTCCCTGGACGTGGCCGTAGGAGAAAAATTGATGACAAATCAAAGAATCCGATAACACGAATGGTAACAAAAGAGCCCATAAAACTTCTAAAGAGATTAAAGGTGAACTTCAAGCTCAAGGAACATCAGTGTCAGATCGCACCATCCGTCGTTGTTTGAGCCAAAGTGGACTTCATGGGAGACGACCAAGGAGGACACCATTGTTGAAAAAAAAAATCATAAAAAAGCCAAACTACCTGTTGACAAACCATAAAGCTTCTGGGAGAATGTCCTATGGACAGATGAGACAAAGATGGATCTTTTTGGCAAGGCACATCAGCTCTATGTTCACAGATGGATAGATGAAGCATATCAAGAAAAGAGCACTGTCCCTACTGTGAAACATGGAGGAGGCTCTGTGATGTTCTGGGGCTACTTTGCTGCATCTGGCACAGGGCGTCTTGAATCTGTGCAGGGTACAATGAAACTGAGGACGTGCTACATCCGAAACGCGTAATATACCGCCATGCATTGCTTTTATGGAACATGGAAATTAAATTTTAAATATTTTTTAAATAAAGAAGTTTTTTAAGGAAAAACAACAGGATTTGGATATTGGATTTTTTTGCTCTGGAATTATCTCATAGGAGCTGTATACATCACGTAAAAGACACCGAGACTGATGTATAAATATCAGTTAGGAGACACACAGACAGCTGTATATGTGTCGCCCAAGGTTATGGGGTACTCGGTCCCGGGCGGTGTATCACTGGGGAATGTCACTTTGGTGACCGTTGTCCGGTCCCGTGCCCTGGGTGCTTTTTAAAAGGAGAATATTGACAGGGGATTTGAATAATGTTCAAACGTGACGCCACTTGCAGTGTTACGGCTATAGAGATAGAGCCGCCGCTGCACAGTTTTCACCACTGGGGCTGGTGTTAGTGGCAGCTTGGATGTTAGGCCCTCCGCAAGCAGAGCCGGGCCCCTGAGGGTAGGTGATGTAGATGGGTGTTGAAAGAAGCTAGGCCACACAATGGGTTTCAGTGTAACTGGTTCTTTTACTCACTGCAAGCTGGTAACTGGTCACCCGAGGCTGGCTGGTCTTAACCGCAGGTCCCCGTAGTCCTAGTGCAGGTTTAGTGACCTGGTGGCTTTTTTCCCCTGCACCTGTCTTTGGTTGGTCTGTCCCCGTGGCTTGGAGCACCTGGGGGTCCCCGTCTGGTGGTCTTCGACAGCAGTCCGTGTGACGGTAGCGTGAACCCCGTGGGGTTGGAGTCTCTGGTCCTGTCCCCGGTTCTCCCGTTGCTATTGTGTCCTGAACTTCAAGGTCAGTGAGGTCCTTGATTGTCCCCTCACTGTGCAGATTTTATCAGGTCTGCCTGGAGCGCTTGCCTAACCTAGGATTCCGTACCCTGTTGGTGTGTAGTTCTGGGAGTACTCCACCGTACTCCAATGGCAACTAACCACCTGGGCCCTTAGGTCACTGTTCACTCCTGACAGTCCTTCCTTTCTCTTTCACCATCACTGCTCGAATGACTACTGTCTCACCGACTGTCCACTGTGTGACCCTCCCACCTGATCATCTGGTGGACTGGATTGGCTCCACCTCTAGGCGGCCATCCATTGGTCTGACCCTAGCCCGATACCATTCTATGGGGGATATTGGGGAAAACAGGGATTACCTGGAGTGTTTGTGTATTACTGACACTGGTCTTCTGGGTCCCTAGGGGGTAGGCCCTGCATCCTGGTGGGGATACAGTACCTTGTAGCTCCCTGATGGCTTCAGGGGCGCTACATATACATCACAATGGAGACACCAAGACTGCTGTATATGCATTCCAGGAGACAATGAGACTGCAGTACATACATCACAGGAGATGCTGGGGACTCTGCTACTGTATTCCTCTGAGTGCCTAAACACAAAGTTTGTCCTCATGCCAGCACTGGCCAGCATGAGGACCTAATTATCCATGACATGAACCCCAGCATTCAGTAGTAAACGCTGCATGGGGGAGGTTGCAATGCAAGAATGAATTGCGGTCTCTGAGAATCTGTCTAGGAGCTGGAGAAAAGGTCCAGAGTGGTTCTCCACACCTGCTGTAGTGGTTTCTTGAGCCTGCTTGTATAAGGAACCCTCAAAAGAAACTACATCATGGGTAAGTATGAAATGAACGGTCTGGAGTAGGAAGTGATCCTGATGAAGGTTGGAGGGCCTACGTGTAGATATCAATGTGCAGAAGCGTTTTGTTTTCTTGGTGACATGTCGCTCTCCAGGACTAAGCATTGCTGTTCCTGCACAGGTGTACTGCCAGACAGTCAGTGTGCATGCACACCTCAGCATAGGAGACATCATGTCTCCATAGTAATGCGCCGCCATCCATGATCAACTCTGGATGGCGTCTGGTCTCCATGGTGATGCTGCACAGTCACTTGCAGCCAGAGAAATTTTAGTTATTCAATAAGCTATTAACTTTTTTTTGTTGTTATACTGATGAAAGGCATAGTGCGAGTGTCATGTATCCGCCTGTGGTCTGTATGCTACATGTCCTCTTGTATGTTTTTCTCCTCCTGTAATGACTGTTCCTTGTCATGGTTCTGTGTTGCCCATAGCAACCAGTCACATCGCTGCTTTCATTTCATCAGAGATGTTTATGAAATGAAAGATGATCTCTGATTGGTCGCCATGGACAACAATCACTTCCCCCTCCATGACATATACATATCCATTAATTAGAGGCTCTGGGTATTTTGTGTAGACTCTAGAGCTGTGTTATACAGTCAGCACCGACCTCTAACAGCAGCGACCAGAGCTGACTCAGTTCGCTGCTGTTTTACCCTTTAAATGCTACAGTCAATCTCTTACCAAGTCATTCAAGAAGTGTGATTTTCTTTGGGTGGTAGTTTGGGCAGCCATTGTCCTGATCATCCCGAGACGCGATTGTGAGATATGAATTGGTTATCATGGCATCCGTGTTAACTGCTGAAAACCCCATTTGTGGCCATTTTGGTACTTCCATGAAGCTGAGCCACAGGCCAACAGGCTGAGCTTCATAGGTGACTGTGATGTTTACTATATTCCCCAATACTAAAATAAAAATCTGCAAAAGTTGAATTGGACCAAGTAAATGCCATAAAGCAAAAGAAAAAAAAGGTGGAATTCTTTAGTCACCCCATCTCTCCTAAAAAATGGAACTAAAAGTGATCTAAACATCGTATGTAACTCAAAACGCTGCCAAGAAAAAAGTAATCTCACCACACAATAATAAAGTCCTCATACAGATTCACGGACAGAAAAAGAAAAAAGTTATTACGGGTAGTAATGAACGAGCTCTAAAATGCTCGTGTGCTCGGTACTCGAATCGAGCAGGTCGGACGCTCAGATGGGCTCAACCTTGAGTACCGAGTATAATGGAAATCAATGGGAAACTCGAGCATTTTCTGCCAAGGTCCACATGGAAATTTCTACAACCTTTTGGGGCTGCACAAAATTATCAACTTGAAAATGACCCTTCTATGTTTAGTTAAACAATTAATTAACCCACCCCTAATGTGGTGACTGGAACTACTTCTTTTTGGTGTGGCTGTGATGTTCTGTGATATTGATCATGTTGCTGCTCACAACTGCTTTTCAAATTTTGTCTGGAGCACTCTTTGTGATAATGAGATTGGTAAATCATATACATCACATGGGAGATGCTGGGGGCATATGTGACGCCCTGGACTATCAGGTCGTCACAGGGTATTGTGCAATCTGTCCTTCTGTGCAATATCCACCTCCTCCTTGGTTATGGGTCCCCAGCTATATGGTGTTGCCTACATCAGTCATTAAAATCCTAGGTACACTCTGCACCACACCCACCAGACACACCAGGGGACGGCCTGAGTGGAATAGGGTCGCCCACTTGAGGGGATGGTTAAGGGGAGGTCAGGAGTGTCAGGAGTAGTTCAGTTGGCGAGTGGAGAGTGAAGTGTAGGAGGTGAAAGAGAGAGGAGGTCAGGAGCTGGGCTCCTTGGAAGCAACTAGGTGGCAGACGGTGGTCTGGGCTTGGTAGGAGCTGGACCCCCGGTCGCAGGGGATCGTGACAAGGGGCACGGAACTGTCGAGGAGGACAGCCGGCGGCCTTGTATAGTAGTCATCGGTAAATGTGATTGGAACATTTTACTATCTTTTTTGCGCATGTGGTGTGTGTGACATAGTCAGGCACATCCTATTTAATTTATTAAGGAGGGACTCTGAAACTTACAAAGTGTATACAGACAATATAAGAACTAGCAAAAATTAGAAGGAAGAGGAACTCCAATACACCATGTATTAGACACAAAAGAGGGGAATAATACACATTCTGTTAAAATGATTAGGTAGTGGGACTGTTACACTAATAAAGGCTATGCACCAAGGGAAAGTGCTGCCAAAAATGAGGAGGGACTGCAATACCCCCTGGAAGACACATAGAGCAGAGCCGAAAAACATTTTTTTCCCATTATTAAGGAGTGGGAACTCCTAGACTGAGAAAGTGTCACATGGAGGTTTGCACAAAACTTGCCAACTGTCATGGTGGCGTCAGGCTCTGTTCACATTGCATATTCTGACATTCAGCCCGATGGTTTCCTTGGTGTATCTGATCAACACAGGCAGACCCAGTGGTCTACCTGCTGTCTGTTCATAGACAGGCTGGCAAAAGTAAATCTCTACTAGACTGCTCATTAGGCTTCTTTTTCTTCTTATCCCATGTTGTAAGGAAGCCAATTGTAACACAGCCGTCCGGTGTAGAGGCTGTGAGCAGTAGTAGTGTACCCACTGTACCTCAGGGGGAACCTAGGCTTACCCTTTAGTGGGAGGGGCCTAACTAAGCTCCTACTATGAGGCAGATGTCAGGTACGACTCCCAGGACAGTAACCAGGACTGTGGCAGCTGACCCCCAGGGCAGGTACGGACACTGGTACGGACACAGTTATAGGTAGGTACAGTCTCTAGTGCAAGGCGAAAACAGCCGGGATGGCTGAAACAGGCAGGCCAATGGGTACTTACTGGAATGGTGGGCACCTGACAACTACACAGACAGGACACTGACTAACTGAAGGTTTTGCTCACGGGGAGCCCATATTTGTCATGGTAGCGATGGGTCATGTGATGACCCCTGACACGACCATGACGTACTTCCTATAAGAGCCGACAGAGTGGCGGCTCTTAAGGGAAAAATTCATTTTTGATGATCAGAGCTGTGATCAGACATGGGATCCATAAAGTTCCATGAGGGGACTAGTAAATTAAATAAAAAATGTAAAAAAGTTTTTAAAAATATGGGGAAAAAAAACCCTAAACGTTCAAATCACCCCCCCATTCACCCTATTGAAAATAACAGTTAAAAAATAAAAAAATATACACATATTTGGTATCACCGTGTTTATAAATGCCCTATCTATCAAAATATAAAATCAATTAATCTGATCGGTACACGGCATGGCGAGAAAAAAATTCCAACTGCCAAAATTAAGTTTTTTGGTCTCTGCAAATGTTTTTAAAAAATGCAATAACAGGCAATCAAAATTAAGCATCTGCACAAAAATTATATAATTAAAAATACCAGCTCAAAATGCAAAAAAAATCACTGAGCCCCAGATCCCGAAAAATGAGAACACTACAGGTCTCAGAAAATGGCGCCAAAAGCGCAACTCTTTTTTTTGGATGAATTTCTGAATTCTAAAAAATGCAGGGCCTACCCCCTAGGGCTCCAGGAGACAAGTGCCGGTAACATACAAAAACTCCAGATAATCCCAGTTTTCCCCAACAATCCCCCCATACAGTGGTACAGGACTAGGGTCAGACCAATGGATAGCCGCCTAGAAGTGGAGCTAATCCAGTCCACTAGTTGACCAGGTGGAAGGGGCAGACTGAGGACGGAGAGTCAGAAAAGTCTGAGAGAGTCGAGGAGTGAAGGAGACGTACTGACGCGGGGGTTAACAGTGACCTGGGACCCAGGAGAGTAGTTGCCGGTGGAGCACTCCCGGAACTACGCATCGATGAAGTACAGGACCCTAGGACAGGTAGCAGCTCACCTGCACAGCGAGGGGACCATCAAGGACCTCGCTGACCCTAAGAATACGAAGACTCAGTAGCAAAGGGAGAAGCGGCGACAGGACCAGAGACTCCAACCCCACAGGATTCACACTACCATCAGGAGGAAAGAAGTGGACAAACCACTGGACAAGGACCCCCAGTTGCTCTACGCCACGGGGACCCATTAACCAGAGACAGTTGCAGGGGAAAAAGGTACTAGATCACTACACTGGCACTGGGACGAAGGGACCTGGAGGTGAAACCAGCCGGCCTCGGGTAACCAGTTACCACCAACAAGCACTGAGTAAAGACCAGTTGCACTAAACTATTGTGTAGAGTCGACTACCTTCTTCCAACGCCCGTCACATCACCCATCCTCTATGGGCCGGCCCTGCTTGTGGAGGGCCTACCATTGCAGGCTGCAATTAACACCAGCCCCAGTAGTGACATTTTGCAGCGCCGGCTCCATCCATATAGCCGCAACACCGCAAGTGGCGTCACGTATGAACACTAATCTAATTCCCTGTAAATACACCCCCATTACAAAAAGGGTCTAGGGCACGGAACCGGCCAAAGGCCACCACAGTGACATCCCCAAGATAAACACTGCCCGGGACCGAATACCCCATATCCCTGGGCATGACACTCAGGTGGGGTCACTCTTTTCATGAAAGCTATCTTGTTTATGTGCAACCTGCTCGGCTGTCTGTTAGACCCTCTAACCTCCAAGGAGTCTGTACATGTTTTTGCATATTATATGGGCCTTCTAACACTCCCCTTTCCTCTCTGTTTAATTCCTCTAACCTCCTGGGTCTGCTGTCCGCCTACTGGGCCTACGTGGACATCTTTGACAAAAAAGAGGCCGATACTCTGTCCCCACACAGACATTACAAATGCCCTATTGACCTACCCCTTGGGTTTACTCCTCCTCGTGGTTGTATTTATCTGTGACGCCCTGGCCGGGCCAGGTAGTCACAAATAGGACCCCACACAACACCCGTCCCTCACAGGTGACATCAGCCAACCTTAAAACCCTAGTCACTCCCTTAGGGCTTGATAGACACACCAGGGGGCGGAACCAGGCGGTTGGAAGACGCCCACCTAGGAGTTTTAGACAGCCCGGGGCGGGGAAAAGTGAGATCAGTTGTAGAGTTCAGTGAGAGTGGTCAGGCCTGTGTCTGAGGCCTGAAGAAAACTGACAGGTATTAGGGTAGGAGCCCTGGTGCCTTTGGCTAGGAGGCAGACGGCGGCCTCCGTCTGTAGGAGCCAGGAAGACGGCTCAGTGGAACCGAGGTGGACCGGGACAGGGCAGTGGCCCGCCGGTACCAACCCGGGCAACCGACTCAGAAACCGGAGCACACAGGGGGGTACTCAGACCCTGAAGCTAGGTCCAAAAGCGACTGGAATTGGTTAATTAACTGATTGCGGCCAGGAATAGAGGTCCTGTCCCACCCAAAGTCCCGATTGAAGGCAATGTGTCGCCCTGGGCAAGCCAGGGGACACAGGTCGCACACCACCACACCCTACATCCCAGGTAGGAACATCTAAGCTAACCAAAAATACTTGTTGCCTTCCTCCAGAGGCTGATGATTCACACCAGGGGGTGGGCCAGGCGGTTGGCTCCGCCCACCGAGGAGAACACAGCTCTGGAGGCGGGAGAAACCAGGCAGTCAGCTCAGGGAAGAGCTAGAGCGTGGAGTCGAGTCAGGGAGGAGGAAGTGGAAGGAGTGGAGGAGTAGCCCAGACAGGGCTAAAGTAAACAGCTAGTGAAAGTAAAGGAAGAAAAGTAGTAAAGGAGGAAAGCGAGAGTGGTGACAGGACAGAAAGAGTGTGCAAAGCCTGAAGAGTCCAGCTGTGTGCAGGGCAGGTCAGCAAGGTCAGCAACGGCGGTGACTGTCTGAAGGGGGACCGTTTGGAAGTTCCTGGAAGGACCCCGTAGGCTGTGTGCCCGGTGGTCTGGGGCAGTGTTCCGAAGGACAGTCAGCACCAGGGCAGGGGCCTCTCGGACCCCGGCAAGGCTTGGAGTCGCCATAATTTGCCGAATCCGTCAGTGAAGGGGACGTAGATCCCCCAACAACCAAGTCCCGATTGAAGGCAACAGCCCAGCCAGTGTAAGAGAGACACCGCCACCGCCAAGGCACAAGTTTCTTAGGGCCAGCGCCTGCGGGCAACGAGTAGAGCTCCCCCGGTCCAGCTTGAAGCCGGGGAGCGGGTTACCGGTGGGGACCCATCGCAACCAACAAGTACACCAAGGTGCTAGGAAAAGGGACATCACCGTCATCTACCGGGAGAGCAAGTGCAGCCGTCCGTGGGACCGTCTTACCAGCCGTCTGGTTTACCGTAAAAACTGTGTCAACGTCTCAGGCTGAGTGAGTACCACAGTGCCGCAAGGCACAGAGCTGCCCCCGCGTCCCTGCTCCCACCAGGCCCTGCACCTCCCAAACCATCACCGGGCCCCGGGATCACCAACCCCTACCCACGGAGGGGCAACACAACACCTGGCTGCTCCGCATCACCATCCCCGGGATCCCCGTATTGAGCAGCGGTGGTGAAATCACCACAACCGTGGGTGGCGTCACGGACTATAAACAATCCCCACACCCAACAAACCCCTTTCACTCACGGGCGAGGAGTGCCGCTCGAGAAACCCCCGGGATCCGGCCCACCGCTCGAGCCACCACTGAGCAGCAGCCGCCGGACCCGAGCAGAAGGGGTGAGCGTAGTGTGCTGACACCCTCCTCCCCGCCCGCGACAACTTGGCGTCACGAACAGGATCTTACCGCTCTGCCGTCTGGTAGAGGTGCGCCTTGTTACCGCCGGAGGTATCCGGCAGAAAAATTTCAGAAGCCGCCATCTTTGGCGCGAAAAGTTCCCGCTCGAGCGTCTTCTCGAGCAGTAGAGGCGCGAAGGCCAAAACCCCGCCCCGAGAGAGGAGGGGCCGGAAAGAGCTAAGGGGGACGCGATGGCGGCTGGACGCATGTAGCTGCAGCTATAAAAGCAGAGACGCCAGTACTCTGCAGCAATATTGGGTTCCTGGAAGGCACGATTGCCAAGATGTACGATCCAACTCCCAACGAGGAAGCCCCCGCGCCCGGCACGGCGACGTGGTTGAGGGACCAGACCGTCCCGCTGAGTAACCGTCTGCAGGCTCATATGCAACTCCTCCTGGAGGAGTGGGAGACCGACATGGCGGACGTGGTGGCTGCTATGTGGAGACGCGAGGCAGAAGAGGATTTGGAGGAGCGGGTAAGCGACCCACGCCCCTGTATTCCTGAGGGATCGGCCGTTGGAGCTGAGGGGCCCGGCCGGCTACCGCTCACCCTACCTCTCTCCCTGCTACCCGTAATAGCTGCTGCCGCCCCACCATTAGGCCCGCTACCTGCCCAACCGGTAGCGATACCCTGCCCAGCCGCTCCGGCGGACCAGCCGGCTGCAGACGTCCGGGACGTCCCTGAAGTACACCAAGGGGAACCGCTGGAGCCGCGGCCCCATAACAGCATGGTGCCAGAAGTCCCAGCAGTGACTGTGCCAGACCCTGAGCCTGGAACCGTGGCCTGGATGAAAGCCCGGGTGATTCAGTTCCACCAGCGTCAACAGGAACAAATCCTCCAGATGATGGAGCAGTGGACCATCGAGGTGGAGATGCTGACTACGACTACCCCGATGTACGGAGGGGGAATGGATGTAGCAGAGTCGACTGGTGACCCACGTCCCTATGTCCTACCTGGACCGGCCGCTGCGGCTGAGGGGCCCGGCCTAGTCTCGGCCTATGCATCGCCCTTGCCGTTACTTATGGGGCGCCTCAGTATGAGCTCGCCTACTCTGCTGCTCCATGCTACCGCAGAAGGGGCTGAAGTGTTGGATGCTGGAGGCCAGGAGGCTGCGACAGCTGGCGGCAACCCACCTGATGCAGGAACCAGAGGTGATGACTCCTACCCCAGCCACGGGTTCGCTGTTGAGTTTGAAGAAGCAAGTGAGCGTTCCCGCTATGTAGGAGGCCCCGTGGTTGTCCATACCCCGCGTACCGGTGGAAATGGGTACCGGGTGCCCCTGTCACCGCAGGCATGTCAGTGCATGTTTGATGTGCTGGTGGCAGAGGATGGGTCCGCCTCAGCAGAAAAGTACGAGTAGGGCAGCGGAGCACCGTTGTCCAGTCCCCGTTGGGACCACCACTTTGTTTGTTGTTTGAAAAGTTGAAAGAATGATAAGAAAGAGATGATTACCGAAGCTTCACCTGATTTACCGTGATTTGCAACCGGCTGGAGACGGCACCGTTGTCCCCGTGGGGACCGTTTAAAAAGTTTTTGCATGGGAACTATCCATGGACAAGCCCGTGAACTTGCAGGGCACCCACAAACGTTAAGTGGCTTGTAAATAAGTTGTTTGCCGTTACCGTTTCCGCAATGCCGCCTCCGGAGAGGCAGGTTGGAGGGAGGGCCCTCAGCGGAGCAGGCTGGGGCCCAGCCACCAAGGGAACCGGTGGCTACCCTCTGGAGGGAAGGACAGATCCCGCTCGGGTACCGTGTGCTGGACTGTGGGTCAAGGGGTGCTGCCTGGGCTTTAGGGGCAGCATCAGGGCCAGGTTGCTTGGGTGGGAGAGAGCGGAAACTGTAACCGTAAACCGTTATGCAACGTTAAAGTAAATGTACCTCCCGTTTTGGGAAGAGTTATTAAAATTGTATATATGTTACCGTTATTATGTTATCTTTTACAGAAAAATAAATCCGGTGTTGGACGGCAGCCCGCGGACGGTCTGCATTTTGCTAAGGGGGAATGTGTCGCCCTGGGCAAGCCAGGGGACACAGGTCGCACACCACCACACCCTACATCCCAGGTAGGAACATCTAAGCTAACCAAAAATCCTTGTTGCCTTCCTCCAGAGGCTGATGATTCACACCAGGGGGTGGGCCAGGCGGTTGGCTCCGCCCACCGAGGAGAACACAGCTCTGGAGGCGGGAGAAACCAGGCAGTCAGCTCAGGGAAGAGCTAGAGTGTGGAGTCAAGTCAGGGAGGAGGAAGTGGAAGGAGTGGAGGAGTAGCCCAGACAGGGCTAAAGTAAACAGCTAGTGAAAGTAAAGGAAGAAAAGTAGTAAAGGAGGAAAGCGAGAGTGGTGACAGGACAGAAAGAGTGTGCAAAGCCTGAAGAGTCCAGCTGTGTGCAGGGCAGGTCAGCAAGGTCAGCAACGGTGGTGACTGTCTGAAGGGGGACCGTTTGGAAGTTCCTGGAAGGACCCCGTAGGCTGTGTGCCCGGTGGTCTGGAGCAGTGTTCCGAAGGACAGTCAGCACCAGGGCAGGGGTCTCTCGGACCCCGGCAAGGCTTGGAGTCGCCATAATTTGCCGAATCCGTCAGTGAAGGGGACGTAGATCCCCCAACAACCAAGTCCCGATTGAAGGCAACAGTCCAGCCAGTGTAAGAGAGACACCGCCACCGCCAAGGCACAAGTTTCTTAGGGCCAGCGCCTGCGGGCAACGAGTAGAGCTCCCCCGGTCCAGCTTGAAGCCGGGGAGCGGGTTACCGGTGGGGACCCATCGCAACCAACAAGTACACCAAGGTGCTAGGAAAAGGGACATCACCGTCATCTACCGGGAGAGCAAGTGCAGCCGTCCGTGGGACCGTCTTACCAGCCGTCTGGTTTACCGTAAAAACTGTGTCAACGTCTCAGGCTGAGTGAGTACCACAGTGCCGCAAGGCACAGCGCTGCCCCCGCGTCCCTGCGCCCACCAGGCCCTGCACCTCCCAAACCATCACCGGGCCCCGGGATCACCAACCCCTACCCACGGAGGGGCAACACAACACCTGGCTGCTCCGCATCACCATCCCCGGGATCCCCGTATTGAGCAGCGGTGGTGAAATCACCACAATCGTGGGTGGCGTTACGGACTATAAACAATCCCCACACCCAACAAACCCCTTTCACTCACGGGCGAGGAGTGCCGCTCGAGAAACCCCCGGGATCCGGCCCACCGCTCGAGCCACCACTGAGCAGCAGCCGCTGGACCCGAGCAGAAGGGGTGAGCGTAGTGTGCTGACACCCTCCTCCCCGCCCGCGACAGCAACAGCCCACCGAGGGGGATAATAGGCCACCGCCAGGGCTCAGAGATCCCACGGGCCAGCATCTGCAGGCAAGAGCTCCTTAGGCCACATCCAGCTGGGAGCGGACTCCTGAAGTTGCAAGCACAGGCAGTCCACCGTTCTAAAAGGTGCAGGAGAAAGACAGAGAACACCAGCCGGGTGGGGGAACCAGAACGCAGTCGGCTGCGGGCACCGACCACCATCACCTTGGTTTAGAAGCTCGTGTGTTTTCTTAATAGTGAGTACACCAGCACCCTGCGGTCGCCCATTCCCCCCGCACCACCAACCCCAACGGGTCCTAGGGCCACCATCCCTGCCCACGGAGGGGTTAACAACTTGCTGCACAACATCTCCCCCGGGTGCCCCGTAACTGCAGCGGTGGTGTCCAATATCACCACATACCGTGGGTGGCGTCATGAACCCAGCCCAGCCCGTACATATATGTCCACCACCCCCCGACCCTTTTCATTCGGAGTGTCCGCGGGATCTCCCGGGTCCGGAGACCCTCAAGCCACCCACCAGAAGGTCCGGACCCGAGCAGCGGCAGGCTGCTGGCACGGGGGCGGCACATATCCTCTGTCTCATGCTGACACTCAAGCTATGTCCGAATACATAAAGGAGAATCTGACAAGAGATTTCATTCAAAAATCTTCCTCATCGGCAGGAGCCGGTTTCTTCTTTATCAAGAAAAAGGATAAGTCACTGCGCCCTTGTATCGACTACAGAGGCCTCAACCAAATCACTTTCAAGAACAAATAACCGCTACCGCTTATAACGGAATTGTTCAATCGACTCCGAGGTTCCACGATTTTCTCAGAAGGCAGACTGCCTTCAATACCCGTGATGGCCATTATAAGTATCGGGTGATGTCATTCAGGCTTAGCAATGACCCGGCGGTCTTCCAGGTATTCGTCAATTACATTTTCCAAGATCTGCTCTACACAAGTGTGGTGGTATACCTGGATGATATTCTTGTGTTCTCTCCGGATCTGCCTACACACTGGAGGACTGTTTGTCAGGTGCTGCAGAGACTAAGGGGTACTTTGCACGCTGCGACATCGCTAGCCGATGCTAGCGATGCCGAGCGCGATAGTCCCTGCCTCCGTCGCAGCTGCGATATCTTGTGATTGCTGCCGTAGCGAACATTATCGCTACGGCAGCTTCACATGCACTTACCTGCCCTGCAATGTCGCTCTGGCTGGCAAACCACCTCCTTCCTAAGGGGGCGGGTCGTGCGGCGTCACAGCGAAGTCACACGGCAGGTGGCCAATAGAAGTGGAGGGGCGGAGATGAGCGGGACGTAAACATCCCGCCCACCTCCTTCCTTCCACATAGCCGCCGTGAGCCGCGGTGACGCAGGTAAGCTGATGCTCCTCGCTCCTGCGGCTTCACACACAGCGATGTGTGCTGTCGCAGGAACGAGGAACAACATCGTACCGTCGCTGCAGCATAATTATGAAAATGTCGGACACTACACCGATGATACGATAACGACGCTTTTGCACTCGTTAATCGTATCCAAAAAGATTTACACACTACGATTAGAGTTGAGCGCGGTTCTTGGTTCGTGGTTCTCCAGTTCGCGGCTCGAGTGATTTTGGGGCCTGTTCTAGATCGAACTAGAACTCGAGCTTTTTTGCAAAAGCTCGATAGTTCTAGATACATTCGAGAACGGTTCTAGCAGCAAAAAAACAGCTAATTCCCAGCTGGCTTTCCGCTGTAATAGTGTAAGTCACACTGTGACTCACACTATTATGACATTTCAGTGTATAGTGTGCGGGAACAGCGCCTTCAGATCACTGCTGTATGGATAATGGCGATCGCCATTTTTTTTTGTTTTCCTTGTCTTCCTTCCCTAAGCGCGCGCGTGTAGTGGGGAGGGCCAGCATGTCAGCCAATCCCAGACACACACACAGCTAAGTGGACTTTTAGCCAGAGAAGCAACGGCATGTGTGATAGGATGTCCATGTCACATGTCCCTGCATTATAAAAACGAGTATCTGCCCGTCCGGACGCCATTATCTCTTCTGCGTCCTTGGTGTCAGACATCACTGGCGCAGCTCCGTCCTGAGTCCTATCGCTGATACAGCTGTATGCGCTCCATACACAGCGCTGGACAGCTTAGGGATAGCACTTTCTATCAGTCCTTTTAAGGGCTCGTACCGGCAGGGTCAGAGCCATAGGTGACAGGTCCTGAAAACAGAGACAGCGTCTGTGTAGCTAAGGTCAGGGATTTCCTTGCTGCATTTCCCCATTAGGAGGGAATAGAAAGGCAGGCTTCCATTCCTCTACCCAGAGCACCACAATCCTGCCACTGTACCCTCCTGTCCTCTGCACACTCCAACTCATTATAACTAAGCCATTATACTAGCAAACACTGAGTGTACCTAGTGGCATCCTAAACGTGGCTATTGGACTTCTGTATAGTCCCACTAGTGCACAGATATTTGCAGCACGTCTGCCTGCATTGCACACTCCAACTGATAGTTACTAAGCCATTATACTAGCAAACACTGAGTGTACCTAGTGGCATCCTAAACGTGGCTGTTGGACTTCTGTATAGTCCCACTAGTGCACAGATATTTGCAGCACCTCTGCCTGCATTGCACACTCCAACTGATAGTTACTAAGCCATTATACTAGCAAACACTAAGTGTACCTAGTGGCATCCTAAACGTGGCTGTTGGACTTCTGTATAGTCCCACTAGTGCACAGATATTTGCAGCACCTCTGCCTGCATTGCACACTCCAACTGATAGTTACTAAGCCATTATACTAGCAAACACTGAGTGTACCTAGTGGCATCCTAAACGTGGCTGTTGGACTTCTGTATAGTCCCAGTAGTGCACAGATATTTGCAGCATCTCTGCCTGCATTGCACACTCCAACTCATTATAACTAAGCCATTATACTAGCAAACACTGAGTGTACCTAGTGGCATCCTAAACGTGGCTGTTGGACTTCTGTATAGTCCCACTAGTGCACAGATATTTGCAGCACCTCTGCCTGCATTGCACACTCCAACTGATAGTTACTAAGCCATTATACTAGCAAACACTAAGTGTACCTAGTGGCATCCTAAACGTGGCTGTTGGACTTCTGTATAGTCCCACTAGTGCACAGATATTTGCAGCACCTCTGCCTGCATTGCACACTCCAACTGATAGTTACTAAGCCATTATACTAGCAAACACTGAGTGTACCTAGTGGCATCCTAAACGTGGCTGTTGGACTTCTGTATAGTCCCAGTAGTGCACAGATATTTGCAGCACGTCTGCCTGCATTGCACACTCCAACTCATTATAACTAAGCCATTATACTAGCAATTTATGCTGCCAGTTTAAGGGCCGTGGTTGCATTATTAGGGATATTTATTCTTTATTATTCTGCTGTTAATAAAGCTAGACCACCGCTGCAATCTACACCACCTCTCAATTTTTACTACCACATTTTCAGTGCACAATCTTGTCGCAATCAACATGAGTGGCAAAATGACAGATGCTGGTGGAAAGGGGAAGAGGCGTGCTGGAAAAGGAAAAAAAGGGTTTGTCCGTGGGGAAGGTGGCAAAGCTCCATTATCATCTGCTGAAGATAGACCATCTACCAGCAAAAGTAAGATGTCTACTACTTACCGTGGACAATCCGATGTGCTCCCTTTTTTACGGACACGAACAACAGGAACAAAGGTAGATGATGGCCAAAAAAGGAAAATGCTTGAATGGATCTCAAGTGGTCCAACAAGTGCCCTCTCAGCCACTTCAAGTACTGCATCCAAAAAACACCAGTCCTCTGAGTTGTCATCTCAATCAAACTTGCTTTCTCCCAGCTCTGAAGTCTCCATCAGCCCTGCACAGTATGGTGGAACTGAGATGGCTGAGTCTGCAGAGCTGTTCAGTCACACTATAGCCTGGGAATCAGAGGTCTGCTCCCAAGCTACAGTGAGTACAGACCAGGAAATGGTCTGCAGTGATGCCCAGAACCTTTGTGACTCTAATTCAGGCCGTGAGGACCAAGTTTCTGAGCATAATGTTGACCCTTTGTCACAAACTGTAACACCTGTGGTTATAGACAATGAGGAACATACTGATGAAGATGAGACGCAGATACCAGATTGGGATGACAACTTAAATATTCGGTCAGGCCAAGAAGAGGCTCGGTCTGAGGGGGAGGGGAGTGCAAACACAACAATTGATGATGAAGTTCTAGATCCCACCTACTGTCAACCCCCAGTCAGGCACTCGAGGAGGTCAACAGAGGCGGTGGAGGAGGATGCAACCGACGACGAAGTTACCTTGCGCCTTCCTGGACAGAGTCGGAGCACTGGTAGCACGTCTACAACTGCATCCTCAGCCACCACTCTGCCTCTGAGCACTAGTCGGGGGAGCTCAGCAGGTCGCATGCCCTCTAAGCCTTGCCTAGCCTGGTCATTTTTTGACATAGAAAAAGATCGCCCAAATTATGTGATGTGTAAAATTTGTCGTGATTCTGTTAGTAGAGGTCAAAACCTCAGCAGTTTGACAACTTCTTCCATGAATCGTCACATGAATAAATATCATAGGTCCCGGTGGGAAGCTCACCGTGCTGCAATGCGGCCTAGCGGAGTGAACCATCCACGGCCTGCCCCTTCCAGTGCATCCGCGCGCTCTTCATCTTCTAGGACTGTGGGGACAGCTGTCACACCTGGTTTTCCACGCACAACTTCCACCACTGTAACCACAACAGGCAGTTTGCTTGGTAGGTCGTCAGTTGGTTTGGAAGGGGAAACAAGTGAGTGTGTACAGCTCTCTCAGACATCGATAGCACCAACGTTGGATGAAGGCAACATCATGTCTCCGCCTGCACTTTCCTCACAAACCTGCATTTTTCCAGGGACACCCTACTCAACACCGTCTACACACAGCAGCCAGATCTCTGTCCCTCAGATGTGGTCAAATAAAAGGCCATTTCCTGCGACCCATGACAAAGCTAAGAGGTTGACTCTATCCCTCTGTAAGCTCTTGGCTACCGAAATGCTGCCTTTCCGCCTAGTGGACACACAGGATTTTAGAGACCTTATGTCTGTCGCTGTGCCCCAGTACCAGATGCCTAGTCGCCACTACTTCTCTAAGAAAGGTGTGCCCGCGCTACACCAGCATGTCGCACACAACATCACCGCTTCCTTGAGAAACTCTGTGTGTGAACGGGTGCATTTCACCACCGATACTTGGACCAGTAAGCATGGACAGGGACGTTACAGGTCGATGACTGGGCACTGTGTAACTATGGTGATAGATGGTGAAGGGTCTGCTGCACAAGTCTTGCCGTCCCCACGACTTGTGTGTCAATCCTCTGTCTGTCCAAGTTCCGCCACTGCTTCTGCCTCCTCCACCTCATCTGGGTCCTCCACCTCCGCCCCAAGCCTGCCTGGTCAGGCCACCAGCGTTCTCACTGCGCAGAAGGAATCACGCACCCCTCATTACTATGCTGGCAGCAGAGCGCAACGGCATCAGGCGGTCTTTAGCTTGACATGTCTTGGGAATAGGAGTCACACAGCTGAGGAGTTGTGGTCAGCTCTGCGGTCAGAGTTTAATAAATGGTTGTCTCCACTCAACCTGCAGCCTGGTAAGGCCGTGTGCGACAATGCTGCAAACCTGGGTGCGGCCCTTCGCCTGGGCAAGGTGACACACGTGCCTTGTATGGCTCATGTGTTGAACCTTGTCGTCCAGCAATTCTTAACACACTATCCCGGCCTAGATGGCCTTCTGACCAGGGCACGAAAACTGTCTGCTCACTTCCGCCGTTCAACCGCCGCAGCTGAGCGACTTGCATCTCTCCAGAAGTCTTTCGGCCTGCCGGTTCATCGCCTGAAATGCGATGTGCCGACACGCTGGAATTCGACTCTCCACATGTTACAGCGACTGTGGCAGCACCACCGAGCCCTGGTGCAATACGTCATGACGTATAGCCTGGGCCAACGAGATGCAGAGGTGGGGCAGATCACCCTGATGGAGTGGTCTCAGAACAAGGACCTATGCACCCTTCTGCACAGTTTCGACATGGCGACGAATATGTTTAGCGCTGACAATGCCATTATCAGCATGACAATTCCAGTCATTTACATGCTGGAGCACACGCTAAACACTATTCGGAGTCAGGGGGTGAGACAACAGGAAGGGGAGGAACTACAGGAGGATTCATATGCGCAAGGGACAACAACCTCACCAAGGTCCAGACGTTCATCATCACCAACGCAGCAGGCATGGGACCATGGGGGACAGGGATCAACAAGGGCGCATAGTAGCAGGCGAAATGTTGAGGAAGGTGCAGGAGAACATGAAGAAGTGGAGGACGAACTGTCCATGGACATGGAAGACTCAGCAGATGAGGGAGACCTTGGTCAAATTTCAGTTGAAAGAGGTTGGGTGGAGATGTCAGAGGAAGAAAGAACGGGTAGCACCTCTATGCCACAAACACAGCGTGGACTTGGTCCGCATGGCTGCGCAAGACACATGAGTGCCTTCTTGTTGCACTACCTCCAACATGACCCTCGTATTGTCAAAATTAGAAGTGATGATGACTACTGGATTGCCACACTATTAGATCCCCGGTACAAGTCCAAATTTTGTGACATAATTCCAGCCATAGAAAGGGACGCACGTATGCAGGAGTATCAGCAGAAGCTGTTAATCGATCTTAGCTCGGCTTTTCCACCAAACAACCGTGCAGGTGCAGGGAGTGAATCTCCCAGTTGTAACTTGACAAACATGGGACGGTCTCGTCATCTTCAACAGTCTACCCGTACCAGCAGCATCGTATCTGGTGCTGGTAACAGCAATTTTATGGAATCTTTTCATAATTTTTTTAGACCCTCCTTTGCAAGGCCACCAGAGACAACAAGTCTGACACATAGTCAACGGCTGGAGAGGATGATACAGGAGTATCTCCAAATGAACATCGATGCCATGACTTTGCAAATGGAGCCTTGCTCATTTTGGGCTTCAAATCTAGAAAAATGGGCAGAGCTATCCAGTTACGCCTTGGAGATTTTGTCGTGTCCAGCTGCCAGCGTTGTCTCTGAACGTGTATTCAGTGCTGCTGGGTGTGTGCTGACAGATAAGCGCACGCGTCTGTCCAGTGACAATGTGGACAGACTAACGTTCATCAAAATGAACAAGTCATGGATCCACCAGGAATTTACTACCCCTGTGTCATCCTGGGGAGAGTAAATGCTTATGGATTTGGAATGTGCTTGATGCAAATCAAAACATCCTGTTTGCAACTAGGGCACAAGTGCTGCCACTGATAAGGTGTCTGTGTGGCCCAATTTTTGGAAAAAAAGGGAGACTCCGCTTGGAGTAACCCTTGCTTACATTGTTTTTAAAAGAAGCCAAGATGAACAGAGCTGGGATCAGGAAAGACTTTGCTACCTACCCCGGTGTCATCCTGGGGACGGTTAAGAATAGCGTATTTTTGAATGTGCTTGATGCAAATCTAGCTGTGAATTGTACAACTGGGGCACAACTGCTGCCACTGAAGGGGTGGGTGTGTGTGGGGCCCAATTTTTGGAAAAAAAGGGAGACTCCGCTTGGAGTAACCCTTGCTTGCTGTGTTTTTTAAAAATGATCCAAGATGAACAGAGCTGGGATCAGGAAAGACTTTGCTACCTACCCCGGTGTCATCCTGGGGACGGTTAAGTATGGCGTATTTTTGAATGTGCTTGATGCAAATCAAAACATCCTGTTTGCAACTAGGGCACAAGTGCTGCCACTGATAAGGTGTCTGTGTGGCCCAATTTTTGGAAAAAAGGGAGACTCCGCTTGGAGTCACCTTGCGGTGTTTTACATGATTTTAGAAGGGCATGCCATGCCTATATCTGTGTCTCATCCTCTTTTTCCTCGCAACGCTGTTTTGTTTTCACATGAGAATTTGTCCTTGTCACTTTCCCATGTGTTTGTGTTGTGTTGTGAGTTGTTTGTCACCTTTTGGACACCTTTGAGGGTGTTTTCTAGGTGTTTTTATGTGTCTGTGATTGCCTGCCATTGTTTCCTATGCAGTTCGAGTTCGGTTCGTCGAACGTTCGACGAACCGAACTCGAACGGGACCTCCGTTCGGCGAACCGACCTCGAGCCGAACCACGGCCGGTTCGCTCATCTCTAACTACGATATCGACAGCGACGTCGGATGTGCGTCACTTTCGATTTGACCCAACCGACATTGCACCTGCGATATCGTAGTGTGCAAAGTACCCCTAAGAGAGAACTGTATGCCAAATACGAGCAGTATCTATTTGAGCAGTCCTCTCTGCCTTTCTTAGGTTATTTTATCTTGGATACTGGCCTAAGGATGGATCCAGACAAGCTGTCAGCAAAACTGAAGCGGCCTTGTCCCAATGGTCTGAAAGTAATCCAGCGGTTCCTCAGTTTCGACAATTATTTTAACAATTCACCCCCTGGTTCTCGTCCCTGGTCCTTCCCATCTCAGCCTTGACCCGCAAAAGGGCAAACTGAGGTAAAGGCCATCCTTGCTGTTAAAAAGGTCCAAGGTGAAATCTACTATTTGGTGGACTGGAAGGGGTTTGGTCCTGAGGAGATGTCATGGGAAGCAAAGGAGAATATTAATGCCCCTCTTTTCCTTAAAGGATTCCTGGAAAAGGGGGGGCGTAAGGGTGGGTACTTTAACGCCTATACCGGCATCCCCGCGCTGTCCGGCCCCCCTTTCCCCGGAGGGGACGTTGGTTCTCTCACCTGCCCAGCCGTCCTGCGGTGGCTTCCCTGTCCCCAGTCCATGCTTCTGTTTCCCAGAGCCTATGTACATCTCACAGTCCTCCTGGTATTGCCCAAAGGGTGCCCTTGTGGCGACGCCCCTTTTCTTAAAGGGCCAGCGCACTCTGACCCAGAAGTGCCTCTCAGGTCAGCTGAGAGGTTTCAGGTATTTAATGCACCCCTTCCCTTAAGGGAGGCTGGGCAACGAGTTAGTTAGTTGCTGTTCTCAGGTCCTCTGTGCTGCTGTCACTGCTGCTGTTATTGTGCTACATTCTGCTGCTGATTTGTGCCACTGTTTCAGTGCACTCCTTAACTGCTGCTGCTACGACCACCTACACCGGCTGTCTGCTACGATACCAGCTGCTGCACATATCCACGCTGGTTGCTACTGCCATAACCATCCATCCCAGTTGGATCCACAACTCTGCTGGCTGCTGCTGTCGCTACTACCAGAGGCTGTACTGGGTCCGTGGCGCCAGCTGCCAGGGTACTGTAGATCACCTGGGGCTGCCCTCTGCCTTCTGCTTACCAGCTTGTGTATCTGCTGCTAGTGAAGACTTGGTGGCCGGTCGAGTTCGCACCCCCAGGCTAGTGAATGGTACCTTCGGCCCACTAATACACTGCTAGCCCTGTGAGCATAACAGTAGCACAGGGGAAGAGGCAGAGGTGATACCTGCAGACACTGGATATGGGCGAAAGCAGGAAAGTTCAAAGATTAAATCAGCTCACCACTCTTAGAAAGTCTTATTGGAGGCGGTGCATGGAAAGTCGAGTCCAGCTAGCTGGCTTGATATGAGTCAATTCCAAACAGGCAAAGGAGGTTCACGATCTGGCAGTAGACACAGCATGGGATCAGTCCGTGTGTTGGTGCTTTAGGAAACAGTTGCCTGCCTTCTCCCTCTGACCACCTTACTGCCTCTTGCCTGTTGTGATGTTGTAGATACGTCCCCCTCTGCACTGCTGCACTCACTCTGCATGACACCTTGCCAGGTTGGGTCACTTACTTCATCGTCAACCACCTCGTCTTCCACTTCAGCACTTTGATCCTCCTACTGACTTTTGACTTGACATGACTTGTTGGCAATTCTGTGTAATCATCCACCTCTTGAGACAGTAATTGTCATTCCCCATCGTCGGGTTCTTGTGACCGTGGCTGCTCAAATATTTGGGCATCACCACAATCGATCTTGTCATGTGCCTCTTGAAATGTGCAGGTTGAGAGGTCAGAAGAAGACATAAAGATAAAGACCTCAGAGTGTCCAAGTATGGGATTACTTTTCTCCTTAGACTCGCCATGGTGGTAGGAAGGAGGATCAGACTGAGGATTATGTAGGTCCTACTGACTCTTCACTTATCAGACTGGATTGTGTGGAAGACAAGGTGGTGGTGGTAAAAAGACTGGAAACTTTATTCATCCAGCCCACAACCTGCTTGCACTCTTCTTGCTTCAACAGTTGTGTCCTTTGCCCCCCTTCAAAGTGAGACAGGAACCTCTGTTAGGTTGATGTGTGTTTTGCTGTGCTGTCATAGCAGCCTCAGTTTCTCCTGGCCTACGACCATGGCCTCTGTGTACCACCCCGCTCTCAGCAGCCAACGTTGCTCGGATCCGGACCCGGGGGTCTCGCAGTCACTTCAATTAAAAAGGGGGTTATGGTGTATGGGATTTTGGAAAGTTTGTACGTGATGCTGTGACGCCCTGGCAAAGCCAGGTTGTCACAGAAAGAGTTAATCCTCCTTGGTAACCTGATCCCACACCAGTGCAGCAGGACAAACCACCTCCCCCAGTGTGAGAGCAAAACAGAGCAGGAGGGGAGGGGCTGGAGCAGAGTGTGCCGGGACAGGCTGGTAGTGAGGAAGGGACTCTGTGACCGGGGCAGGGTAGTGGCCCGCCGGTGTGGAAAGAGATCCCGGATCACTGCAGGGGAGCAGACTCCCCGTTCCCGGCTGAGGAGGAAAGAGAAAGAGAGTGGAGAGAGAGGCACCTGGCTGCAAGGAAAGAACAGGGGCTGCTGCACCGTGTGTGGGACACTAACACCCTTTGTACCGAAGGCTGCGGACTCCGGCAGTTTCTGGTTAATTCCTGACTCTGTGTGAATTTTCTTGCAAAGCGAACTGTGAGTAACAACATCCCTCGGTCCAACCGGACGCACAGCTCTCAGACGGTCTCCATCTTCTCCCTGCACCACCTCACCGGGGTCCCGGGACACCAACACCCTACCTGTGGAGGGAAATCACCACCTTGCTGCCCACCACATCCCCGGGATCCATTAACTGGCAGCGGCGGTGCTCCGTTACCTCACCGCACACCACGGGTGGCGTTACGGACAATCTCCCTTACCTAATCCCCTTCTTACTGTGGAGCCTGGGATCACAGACCGGGTCACGCCCCCGTGATACCCACAGAAGTGACCCCGTGGCCCGGATCTGAGTACCCCTTGTTCCCGGGCGACACAACGCCACCCACGGTATCTGGTAAAATAAGATTTTGGGTATTCACCGTAAAATCTCTTTCTCGGAGCCTTCATTGGGGGACACAGGAAACCATGGGTGTATGCTGCTGGCTCCAGGAGGCTGACACTATGCAAATCAAAACGTTGGCTCCTCCCCAGTAATATACACCCACTGACCGGAGCTGAGGAGATCAGTTAATGTAAAAGCAGTACGAGGAGAAGCTTGAATCTTAAAACAGACCAGATCCACTAAAGTCTGAAGAAAAAGGGGCGGGTGCTGTGTCCCCCAATGAAGGCTCCGAGAAAGAGATTTTACTGTGAGTACCCAAAATCTTATTTTCTCTGTCATTTCATTGGGGGACACAGGAAATTATGGGACGTCCTAAAGCAGTCCCCAAGGGTGGGAAAAGAAGGACTCAAAAATAGGATTACCAGGGACGAGGTCCCGTGAACGGAACCTGACGCTAGACACTGTAAAGAACCGTTTCCCAGCCAGAAGTGAACTGCCGGTGATTAAGAAAAGAATATGGGCACTGTAAATGCCCTCAAAGACAAGCTGTTAAGTAAACAATAGCTGCGTAACTGAACAGATTAGCTTGGGGGGACCCTAATGTAGGGGGAGAGAGTCAGGGTAGTAAAGAAACTACTGAACCACTATTGAGACAT
Organism: Anomaloglossus baeobatrachus; assembly: GCF_048569485.1. Classification (NCBI taxonomy): domain Eukaryota; kingdom Metazoa; phylum Chordata; class Amphibia; order Anura; family Aromobatidae; genus Anomaloglossus; species Anomaloglossus baeobatrachus. The sequence goes on along the minus strand of NC_134355.1, from coordinate 640,618,578 downwards.
GCGTCCGAAGACGATAAATCCCAACGGAGGGCTGGGAGAACGAGAGATAGTACACTATCTCCTGTGGAATATGTGTCCACAAAGATGAGAATCTAAGGAGACTATCGTCAACAGGTTGAGGCCAAGAGAAGAAGACTAACTGGACATAGTGTCTCTTCTGAGACTGTGTAAGAATAACCGAAGGGCAGAGTACCGGGCAGAGTACCGGGCAGACGTGGATGTCGGGACAAACGGAGGCCAATATAGCTGTGGCTATTGACTGCCACAGAGTGACTAAAAGGGAAACCAATTGCCCAAGCCAACTTCCAAAGAGAGTGCAGGGGTATTGGGCTAAGAGAAGACTCTAGAATAATCGAGAAGAGAGAAGGAAGACTATGTCGCTGGCGCAAATGCTATCCGACCAGAGGGGCAACGGAAATCTTGGAAAAGGTAGCCAGGAAACTGGAGAACTGAAGAGAAAAAACAAGTTATCACGCCAAATCCAGAAGTGGCGGCTGAAGGGGAAGCAACGCTTGAGAATATGTGAGGTAAAAAATCTCGCAAAGGCTCCGCTAGAACGCACAAGGATGAACGAGTACGTCTGAGCCCAAGCGGTGGGGACCGGCCGTGGAATTCGGCAGGGCAAAGAATTAGAGGACCGTCACTTAAGCCTAGAACATCAACGAGTGACGTAGTGGGAGGCAGACCAGGGACAGGGGCGGTGGGAACCCTTAATGTGGCGCCCTGGACAAGCCAGGTCGTCACAGGTACTACACCAACACACCCCACACCCCGGCTAGGCACATCTAGGTCAAACACAAATCCTTGTTGCCTCCCTCCAGGGGCTGATGTCCACACCAGGGGGTGGGCCAGGCGGTTGGTCCCGCCCACCGAGGAGTTCACAGTCCTGGAAGCAGTTCAGTTTTGGAGAGGAGTTGAGGAGGAGTGAAGTGAAGTGGTAGCAGAGGAGACTGAAGGCGTCCGGGTGTGTGGCCCGGACGGAACAGCAAGGTTGGCAGACGGTGGTGACCGTCTGCAGGAGAGGCTGATTGGAGTGAACCGTAAGGACCGGGGACGGGCGGTGGCCCGACGGTACCGGATCGGGGAACAAAGAGAAGCCAGCACCATTCGGCAGGGCTTACCGACCCCGACCAGCCTAGGAGTCGCCGTAAAACCGGTCAAATCCGTTAGCGAAGGGAACCTCCGGGGTTTCCCAGCAGTCAAGACCTGATTGAAGGCAACAGCTCACACCGTAAAGGGAAACACAGTCACCGCCAAGGCTACAGTTCCCAGGGCCAGAGCCTGCGGGCAAAAGGGGCTCCCTCAGCATCCATCCAAGCTGGGGAGCGGGTTACTGGTGGGAAGCCATTGGAACCGTAAACACAACACAGGTGGAGGGAAAGGCAGTCACCATCAACCTACCGGGAGAACTACCGCTGCCGTCTGTGGGACCCATCCATCCAGCCGTTTGTTTGACCAGAGACTCCGTGTGAATTACTGGCTGAGTGAGTACCACCGTGCCGTGCGGCACAGCGCTGCCGCCGTGACCCTGCACCTCGCCAGGCCCCGTAACCCGCCTGCCATCCCTAATCCTCACCGGTGCCCCGGGACAACCAACCCCCCTACCCACGGAGGGGAGAAAACAACATCCAAGCTGCTCCATGTCACCGCTCCCGGGATCCCCGTCCAGAGCAGCGGTGGTGTCACAACCTCACCACAACCGTGGGTGGCGTCACGGACAATATCCCTAAACCAAACCACCCCCTTTCACTCACGGGCGAGGAGCGCCGCTCTAGTCCCCGGGATCCGGCCCACCGCTCGAGCCACCACCGAGCAGCAGCAGCAGCCGGACCCGAGCAGTGGGTGAGCACAGTGTCCCCTCCTCCGCCCGCGACATTAACAGCCTGGTACTCAAGTGGGTTAAGACTATGATGCTAGAGACAAACGGCCAGCTGGGAAGGAACCACTGGCAGTGGTGTTGAGTGTTGAAGACTAGAGAAAATCAGGTAGACAGTAGAAATACTGAGTGTCCTGTACATTTGGGCTCCTGAAAGAGTTCTGTTGCTGAAAGTAGACAGGCAGGACAGTTTTGTAGCCTCAGTAGACCGAGGCAGAAGGGGAGAAATGAGTGAAATGACTGAGCTGTTAGTGAACTGGAAGTCCATGGTGAAACTGGCCATTCGTAACATTGATGACTGTCGAAGATCCTGTGCCCAGTTCTTAATGGTCCAGAAGCAGTTAAGAGAGGGACCATAGTAGGTTCTTCATCCGTTGTCTGCGAAGGGACTGGAGAAAAATCTGATCCTTGTCTGGAAGAGAGAAAGTGTAAGAACCAACCCCTGGACTTAAACACATACATGCTCTGAACTCTGTTATATCAGAAACACTATGAACCACCGATGGAAGGCGGCAGGGAGTCAGGCAGGTCACTTACTGGCTAGAGGGCAGTTCCTTACTTCGTGAGTAACTTCCACATTCGAGTGAGTAAATGGCTGCTGCTGTTGGAAGTGGAGCAGACAACCTAATAGTCGGAGAGACAAACTTACCTCCTGACCCCGTTAGGCACGTGGTGCGGTACCCGGGTCACTGGGAAGTGACTAAATGACTGCTGCTGCAGGGAGTAAAAATCACACAACTTGCTGGTCAGAGGACAGTGCCTTACCTCATGATTACGATAGACGTAAGGTGTGAGATAGGGCATAGACCCGGATCACTGAGAAGTGAAGAAATGACTGCTGCTGCAGGAATTGAAGCAGACAACGTACTGGTCAGAGAAGCGTGCCTTACCTCGTGATACCCTAGAAGAGTGGTGTGAGGCAGGAGATGGCCCGAAGTTCGTAGGAATCGGCTAGATGACAGGTAACGTCTGCTGCTGCAGTGAATGAAGCAGACCACGTGCTGGTCACAGGACTGTGCCTTACCTTGTGGTTACCTTAGACGAGTGGTACGAGGTAGGAGATACACCCGGGTCACTGGAAAGTGACTAAATGACTGCTGCTGCCATGCCGTGTCATGGAGTCCTTGGTGGATGGATGGAGTCCTCACCTCTCGCCTCAATAATGATGCACTTGATACCTGATCCGTCTGCCGTGAGTGAAAGCAGGGCTGTGGAGTCGGTAAGCCAAACCTTCGACTCCGACTCCGACTCCGACTCCTCAAATTCTCTTGCACCGACTCCGACTCCGGCTCCGACTCCGACTCCGGCTCCGACTCCGACTCCTACATATATTGCTTATAGTTAGGTGAAAAATTTATTGTAGTACATGAATATGTGTATGTGAACATCAGACATTTAATAATTTTTATGATACAATAATCAAGATATTTGGATAGAACATAAAATATATTTATTGGAATACAACTTTAGAACACATAAAACTGTAATAAATTGTAAATATGTAATACACTATGTAATATACAGTAGATTACATATATATCTTGTGTGTGTATATACACTATATGTATATATATATATATATATATATATATATATTACATATTTACAATTTATTAGTTTTTTGTGTTCTAAAGTTGTATTCCAATAAATATTTTATGTTCTATCCAAATATCTTGATTATTGTATCATAAAAACAATTAAATGTCTGATGTTCACATTGTACTACAATAAATTTTTCACTTAAATATAAGCATTATACTAAATGTTATTATTTAGTAAAATATTCAGCACATTCTGCATTGCACTCCTGTCCCCAATTTATTATATATTTTAGGAGTCGGAGTCGGTGCATTTTATACCGACTCCGACTCCGACTCCGACTCCACCAAAATGAGCTCCGACTCCGACTCCGACTCCACGACTCCGACTCCGACTCCACAGCCCTGAGTGAAAGGGTGGCTCCGACTCACAGGGTCGTGGACAGAGCACTTAGGCCTGTTGCTGTGTTCGGTCTAAGGTTTGCAGAACGCTGGCACACTTAGTAGTGGGCAGGCTCATCAAAACAGTGGCCCATGGATCACTGTTATCCTAGATACCCTGCTGGTAAGTAGAGAAACAGTGACACACCAGAGGATAGGTTTAAAGAAACAGGCCGTAGCAACACTGTCACACTGAATAATGTGCAGGTTGAACGAAGCATCGTCACGCTGAAGTAATGAGAGCATAAAGGGTGCAACCAGGGACACCGGCACACTGAATAGTGGGCAGGTTTGTGGAAACACTGGTACACCGGCTTGAACAGGAGTATACATAACCACTGGCACATTGGATAGTGGATTGGTTGAACGAAGAATTGGCACGTTGAAGTAAACGGGTGCATAAACAGGTGCATAGAGGAACACTGGCACGCTAACAGTGGGCAGGTTCATTGAAACACTGGTACACTGGCATAACCCTGTGCATACAGAAACACTGGCACACTGGGTAGCGAGCTGATTCATAAAAACACTGGTAAGCCAGAGTAGACATGTGCCTATAGAAACACAAGCACACTGGATAGTGGGCAGCGTCCCGGAAGCACCTGCGCACTGTAACAGACAGGTAGTGTGGCGCCCTGGCCTAGCCAGGTCGTCACAGACAACACACAAACACCCCCACCCCCATTAGACAGGGACACCAGCCAAACAAAAACCCTTGTTGCCTCCCTCCAGTGTCTGATGTCCACACCAGGTGGGGTGGAGTCAAGCGGTTGGCTCCAACCACCGAGGAGTTCACAGGCCTGGAGGCGGGAAAAGTGACAGAAAGAAGTTGGAGTTTGAAGTGAGAGGAACAAACACTTGGGTGTCTGGGTTTGTTGCCCAGGCACTGACAGCAAGGTTGGCAGACGGTGGTGGCCGTCTGCAGGAGTGGTGGAGCAACGCGGAACCGTAGGACCGGGGTCGGGCGACGGCCCGCCGGTACCGACCGGGGAGCGAAGTGAATCCAGCACACACAGGCAGGGCCATCGGACCCCGACCAGGCTTGGAGCCGCCGACAATAGTCAGATCCGAATGTGACTGGAACCCCAGGGGTTTCATAACAGCAAAAGTCCCGATTGAAGGCAACCGCCCACACCGTGAGGGTATACAGCTACCGCCTAAGGCTAGAGACCCAAGGGCCAGCGCCTGCGGGCAAACGGGCTCCTCTGGTACCCATACACCGGGGAGCGGACTACCGTTGGGAATCCATAGTAGTCAGAAAGAGAACATCAAGGTGCAGGGAAAGACAGCCGCCATTACCTGTCCGGGGAGAGACACTGCAGCCGGCTGCGGGACCCGTCCATCCAGCCGTTTGGTTTACCGAGGACTTTGTACCTTTCTTGCTGAGTGAGTACACCCGTGCCATCCGGCACCGCGCCGCGCTGTCCCTGCAACCCTGCACCTCACCAACCCTGCCTCCCCGTCACATCATCGGGCCCCGGGACCACCGACCCCTACCCACGAGGGGGAAAACAACATCCCAGCTGCTCCCTACCATCGCTCCCGGGATCCCCGTCACCAGCAGCGGTGGTGCCCATCTTCACCACGACCCGTGGGTGGCGTCACGGACTAAATCCCCCAAACCAACCACCCCCTTCACTCACGGGCGAGGAGCGCCGCTCGAGTCCCCGGATCCGGCCCACCGCTCGAGCCACCGAGCAGCCGCAGCAGTGCTGGACCCGACCGTTAGCGAGAGCGCAGCAGCGATGGCGTCCTCCCCGCTTGCGACAGTAGCACGCAGAGACACTGACACGTAGGATAGCGGACAGGTACATGGAAAAACCGGGCGTAATTATGAAACACACTGGAAAGATGACAGGTTCACGGAGACACTGGAGTGCTCACGGAAAAGGCCATGTCATGGACCGCCGGATAATCATCGTGCGTAACGAAATATGAGCTTCTGATTGCTGGGTAGAGTGCCATAATCTATCCGTAACGTTACAGATAACCAGGCGCAAAGAACGATACTTTGGGGAAGATCTAGAATGCTGTAGTAACATCCGTAATTAGTGCCACAGGCATATAATACAGCTGGACACAAAGGATCAGTGATTAGTGCTACAGGCGTATAATACCTGGGGGAGAGAATGGCCAACTGACAGTCAACACCCAGAATTCAGGAGCACATCTGTGTTAGCCAAGATGTGGCGATAGTGTCTGAGTGTACATCACAAATCAGAAGACATTAAAAGTGTGCGCAATACAGCTTCTTCACATACAACAGCCACCCAGGGACTAAACGACTGTATATAAAACTATCCCTCCCATTACCCAGGAGAGGGGTTACAGGTAGAGCCCCTGTCATAAGGAGCAGGGGGATAAATATAAAGGGGGGACCCCCGAGATCAGGGATGGTACCTTTTCTTGGAGGTTCCAACTTGTCTCCTGGTGATCAGTCCTGGAGGAGGCGAACGAAGTCATCTCAACAGTCGACCCGGGTGTAGTTGACGGGAGACTGGAGGGGTACCTCTCCATCCCAGGTACCATCTTCGTCCTCCTACCCCACAATCAGGCTCGGGAGCGAGAGAGTTGGGGAGGGGGGCAGGACCCTCCGCCTTTATCAACGACGTCGCACTTTTCCTCACTGCGGATGCACCTCGAACACTCTTCTGTGTTGGAGGGACCGGGTTCACTGCCAGACAGACACGGGGGTCAACAGTAGTGGCGGACGGACCCCACTCTGTGCGACCAGTCTCTATGTGGGAGAGCAGGGTGAGCGATTACACCCTGTCGCCCGACGAGCTGTGTCTGAAAAACAAAGGGAAAGCATTAATAAAACACAACAATACAAACCTGAGGGGCTGAGAGCAGCCCCTGCGTGTCCAACCTCCTCGGACACTAAGCAAAAACTGATCTCCTCAGCTCCGGTCAGTGGGTGTATACTGCGGGGGAGGAGCCAACTTTTTGATTTGCATAGTGTCACCTCCTAGTCCCAGCAGCATACACCCATGGTTTCCTGTGTCCCCCAATGAAGCAACAGAGAAATGGGGTACCACCGCTGCCGTTGAGGGGACTCCCGGGGTTGTTGGGCTGGCAGCTGGATGTTATTAACCCTCCGTGGGTAGGGATGGATGCCCTGGGGCCTAGTGGGAGTTGTGGTGGTGGCAGGGATTGCAGGGAGCAGGAAACTCACAGTTCGGTTGTCCTGGTGTTGGATGAGGCTGCTTTCATATGTAGGATCAGGAAACACAGAGTCCAGTACTTAACCAGAAATTGCCGGTGTCCATAGGCCTTTGATACGGGGGTGTTCGGATCCCACACCCGGTACAAGAAGCAGGGCCCTCTCTCTCTCCTGCACTCCAGCTAAGAGTCACCTTCTCTGTTTCGGACAGGGGAAGTCCTCTCTTTGCACAAGTCCGGGGTCCCTTGCACACTACCGGCGGGCCACTACCCTGTCCCGGTCCACTACAGGTTCCTCTGAGCCTATTCTCCACTTAAGCTCCAAGACTTCTGCTTTCTCTTGGCTTCACTTCCCCTGCAGCACAGGGGACCACAACCCTGTTTGCACTCCTCTCCCTCCTTCCACCGACTGCCTCAACTCCTCCCCTCCTGCTCCTTTTGTTACACTGGGGGGGGAGGTGCGGCTGCTTCACTGTACCAGTGTGGGATCAGGTGGTACCAAGGAGGTTTAACTCTTTCTCTGACTACCTGGTTTTACCAGGGCGTCACATCTGCATGCACCACCAACAGAGGACCATCCACTTCTACATCCCTTACTGCAGGCCATTAATGTTTTAAATTAGGTAAATGATATATGCCTTCAAACTTTACAGTATTAATAGGGGAAAGAAAATATGTAATCATGAAAAAGACCTTTGGGTTTAGGGTGCAGCAGCCAAGAATACACTGTGTGCAGAATTATTAGGCAAAAGAGTATTTTGATCACATGATACTTTTTATACATGTTGTCCTATTCCAAGCTGTATAGGCTTGAGAGCCAACTACCAATTAGGTAAATCAGGTGATGTGCATCTCTGTAATGAGGAGGCGTGCGGTGTAAGGACATCAACACCCTATATAAGGGGTGCTTAATTATTAGGCAACTTCCTTTCCTTTGGCAAAATGGGTCAAAAGAGAGATTTGACGGGCTCTGAAAAGTCCAAAATTGTGAGATGTCTTGCAGAGGCATGCAGCAGTCTTGAAATTGCCAAACTTTTGAAGCGAGATCACCAAACAATCAAGCATTTCATGGCAAATAGCCAACAGGGTCGCAAGAAGCGAGTTGGGAAAAAATGCGCAAAATAACTGCCCATGAATTGAGGAAAATCAAGCGTGAAGCTGCCAAGATGCCATTTACCACCTGTTTGGCCTATTTCAGAGCTGCAACGTTACTGGAGTATCAAAAAGCACAAGGTGTGCCATACTCAGGGACATGGCCAAGGTAAGGAAGGCTGAAAAACCACCACCTCTGAACAAGAAACATAAGATAAAACATCAAGACTGGGCCAAGAAATATCTTAAGACTGATTTTTCAAAGGTTTTATGGACTGATGAAATGAGAGTAAAGGCCCTGTCACACACAGAGATAAATCTGCGGCAGATCTGTGGTTGCAGTGAAATTGTGGACAATCAGTGCCAGGTTTGTGGCTGTGTACAAATGGAACAATATGTCCATGATTTCACTGCAACCACAGATCTGCCAAAGATTTATCTCTGTGTGTGACAGGGCCTTTACTCTTGATGGGCCAGAGGCTGGATTAGTAAAGGGCAGAGAGCTCCACTCCAACTCAGACACCAGCAAGGTGCAGGTGGGGTACTGGTATGGGCTGGTATCATCATAGATGAACTTGTAGGACCTTTTCAGGTTGAGTATGGAGTGAAGCTCAACTCCCAGACCTACTGCCAGTTTCTAGAAGACAACTTCTTCAAGCAGTGCTACAGGAAGAAGTCGTCGGTATCGTTCAAGAAAAACATGATTTTCATGCAGGACAATGCTCCATCACATGCATCCAACTACTCCACAGCGTGTCTTGGTCACCCGATCTGAACCCCATAGAGAACCTGTGGTCCCTCATAAAATGTGAGATCTACAGGGAGGGAAAACAGTACACCTCTGGGAACAGTATCTGGAGGCTGTGGTGGCTGCTGCACGCAATGTGGATTGTAAACAGATCAAGCAACTGACAGAATCTATGGATGGTTGGCTACTGAGTGTCATCAGAAAGAAAGGTGGCTATATTGGTCACTTTATGGGTTTTGTTTCTGCATGTCAGAAATGTTTATTTCTAAGTTTTGTGCAGTTATATTGGTTTACCTGGTGAAAATAAACAAGTGAGATGGGAATATATTTGGTTTTTATTAAGTTGCCTAATAATTCTGCACAGTAATAGTTACCTGCACAAACAGATATCCTCCTAAGATAGCCAAATCTAAAAAAACCCACTCCAACTTCCAAAAATATTAAGCTTTGACATTTATGAGTCTTTTGGGTTGATTGAGAACATAGTTGTTGATCAATAATAAAAAAAAATCCGCTAATATACAACTTGCCTAATAATTCTGCACCCAGTGTATAAGGCAATAATCCCTGCCTACATGCCTCTAATACACTATCCCTTCTCCAGCAGCTCGCCCTGCAGTAAATGCAGCTAAGCGCGGTATTATTAGGGAATAAATTAAATTTTTTAGGCATCAGCAGCAAGGTCTGAAAGGCAATAATGCCTTCTTAGATGCCTCTATAGCCCGCTTTACATGCTACAATATATCTTACAATGTGTCGGTGGGGTCACGTCGTAAGTGACGCACATCCGGCATCGTAAGGTACATTGCAGTGTGTGACAGGTAAATGCGATTGCGATTGAACGGTAAAACGTTCATTGCAAACATCGTACCTTTCTCTAGAATTGCACGTCAGATTGTTCATCGTACCCGGGGTAGCACACATCGCAGTGTGTGACACCCCGGGAACGATGAACAGATCTTACCTGCGTCCTGCGGCTCCCGGCCCACAATGCGGAAGGAAGGAGGTGGGCGGGATGTTTACATCCCGCTCAGCTCCGCCCCTCCGCTTCTATTGGCCGGCTGCTGCGTGACATCGATGTGACGCCGAACGTCTCTCCCACTCCAGGAAGTGGACGTTCGCCGCCCACATCGCGGTTGTATGGAAGGTAAGTACGTGTGACGGGGGTTAATCGTTTGTGCGGCACGTTCAACAAATTGAAGGTGCCGTACATACGATGGGGGCGTTGCAAAGCGCATATGATATTGTATGCGAAATTGCAACGTGTAAAGCAGGCTTAATACACTATCCATTCTCCAGCAGCTCACCCTATACTAAATGCAGCTAAGAGCTTGTCAATTAGCCCTGAAAAGTAATGTCGGTTTGTTGCTGATGGTAAAACACACTGTCCCTTCTCCAGCAGATTCTCTCCCTAAGCCCTACACCATTCCCGGGTACAGTGTGGCACACATGGCATCTCTGGGCCGACCGACCACAGTAATGCCAGTAGCCAAGATGGCCGCAGCATTACCATGATTGGTAGGCAATCCCAGCATGTTTAGTGGCTGATAAAAAGGCGGGACCCATGTGGGGCAAGGACTAGAGCATGATATATATTGATAAATATACATTGATATATATACATTTCTTTTTTTTACCAGTTTTAATATGTTTTCACCAGTTGAATGAAAAGAACGGACATTTTTACAGCTCAATACAGGCCAAAAAGACAACCCCAGAAATGTATGATAAAGATAACGCTGTAATTTACCCCTACAACATGTTCTGCAAGAAAATAACAAAAACTAAACAGTCTACAGCTCAGAGGAAAAAATGCGACATATCGAAAATTAGCCACCACGGTCTGCGCTCGGAGGTCGCACAGCCGGGAGGTGTCGCACAGCCGGGAGGTGTCGCACAGCCGGGAGGTGTCGCACTCAGCCCATTGCGCAGTAATAAACGCTCCGCGCTGAGTGCTGCGGTTGCGGCGCGGGTTCGGCAGGGGGCGCTGCGGCCATACAGTCTGTGGAGGAGGCGGGGTCTGTGACGGCTCCTCCCCCCGACCAGTATAGGCAGATCCCTGCGCTGTGAGGAGAACAGTGTGGACCGAGGACGGCCGAGGATGGACGCGTTACCTGCGCTGTGTCTGCTGCTGCTGGGGGTCTGCTCACTGGCACTGGCGGTAAGGAACGGCGGACACCGGAGGGGAGGGAACGGAAATGGCGCCTGCAGGTGTGCTCCGTGTCTGGCAGGCACTGCTGCCCCCCGGGATACCAGTACTCACACCACAGGAGGCTCTACCGCCCCCCAAGGCTATACCTGTACCCGCACTAAAGCCCCCCCCCCCCCACTACTCGCACTACTGCCCCCCCCCTGTATACCTGTGCTTGCACTACTGCCCATACCCACCCCCCCCCCGTATACCTGTACTTTTACTACTGCCCCCCCCCCTGTATACCTGTACTTTTACTACTGCCCCCCCCTGTATACCTGTACTTTTACTACTGCCCCCCCCCCTGTATACCTGTACTTTTACTACTGCCCCCCCCCCTGTATACCTGTACTTTTACTACTGCCCCCCCCCCCCCTGTATACCTGTACTTTTACTACTGCCCCCCCCCCCCCTGTATACCTGTACTTTTACTACTGCCCCCCCCCCTGTATACCTGTACTTTTACTACTGCCCCCCCCTGTATACCTGTGCTTGCACTACCGCCCATACCCCCCCCCCCCTGTATACCTGTGCTTGCACTACTGCCCATACCCACCCCCCCCCCCCGTATACCTGTACTTTTACTACTGCCTCCCCCCCCTGTATACCTGTACTTTTACTACTGCCCCCCCCTGTATACCTGTACTTTTACTACTGCCCCCCCCCCTGTATACCTGTACTTTTACTACTGCCCCCCCCCCTGTATACCTGTACTTTTACTACTGCCCCCCCCCCTGTATACCTGTACTTTTACTACTGCCCCCCCCCCCCCTGTATACCTGTACTTTTACTACTGCCCCCCTCCCTGTATACCTGTACTTTTTACTACTGCCCCCCCCCTGTATACCTGTGCTTGCACTACTGCCCATACCCCCCCTGGTATACCTGTGCTTGCACTACTGCCCATACCCCCCCCTGGTATACCTGTGCTTGCACTACTGCCCATACCCCCCCTTGTATACCTGTGCTTGCACTACTGCCCATACCCCCCCCTTGTATACCTGTGCTTGCACTACTGCCCATACCCCCCCCTTGTATACCTGTGCTTGCACTACTGCCCATACCCCCCCCTTGTATACCTGTGCTTGCACTACTGCCCATACCCCCCCCCTTGTATACCTGTGCTTGCACTACTGCCCATTACCCCCCCCCTTGTATACCTGTGCTTGCACTACTGCCCCATACCCCCCCCCTTGTATACCTGTGCTTGCACTACTGCCCATACACCCCCCCCTTGTATACCTGTGCTTGCACTACTGCCCATACCCCCCCCCCCCCTTGTATACCTGTGCTTGCACTACTGCCATACCCCCCCCCCCTTGTATACCTGTGCTTGCACTACTGCCCATACCCCCCCCCCTTGTATACCTGTGCTTGCACTACTGCCCATACCCCCCCCCCCTTGTATACCTGTGCTTGCACTACTGCCCATACCCCCCCCCCTACCCTGTTCCTGGGCTTGCACTACTGCCCATACCCCCCCCCCCTTGTATACCTGTGCTTGCACTACTGCCCATACCCCCCCCTTGTATACCTGTGCTTGCACTACTGCCCATACCCCCCCCCTTGTATACCTGTGCTTGCACTACTGCCCATACCCCCCCCCCTTGTATACCTGTGCTTGCACTACTGCCCATACCCCCCCCTTGTATACCTGTGCTTGCACTACTGCCCATACCCCCCCCCTTGTATACCTGTGCTTGCACTACTGCCCATACCCCCCCCCCTTGTATACCTGTGCTTGCACTACTGCCCATACCCCCCCCCTTGTATACCTGTGCTTGCACTACTGCCCATACCCCCCCCCCTTCCTGTATACCTGTGCTCGCACTACTGCCCATTACCCCCCCCCCTTCCTGTATACCTGTGCTCGCACTACTGCCCATACCCCCCCCCCTTCCTGTATACCTGTGCTCGCACTACTGCCCATACTCCCCCCCCCTTCCTGTATACCTGTGCTCGCACTACTGCCCATACCCCCCCCCCTTCCTGTATACCTGTGCTCGCACTACTGCCCATACCCCCCCCCTTCCTGTATACCTGTGCTCGCACTACAGGAGGCCGGTGTATGATGTAGGTAGGATATGGTGTCACTCCATGGTTCTGTTATAGCTGTGACTGTGAAGTGGTCTCTGTGCACTATATGTGAGCACTTTGTCGCTGCTGTTATTATTGCTGTACATTTGTCGCCCTCCTGGTCAGTGTAATGTTGCACTATATGTGAGCACTTTGTCGCTACTGTTATTGCTGTACATTTGTCGCCCTCCTGGTCAGTGTAATGTTGCACTATATGTGAGCACAGGATCTGCAGAGTTTCTTCCTCCATAGGTTGATGATTTGGTAGAACAGTGGAGATGCTATGGTTGGTTATGGCAGTATAGCGGTGAATTTTTTCTGGTTTATGTTGTGCCCAGTATCAGTGCAGGGTGTGTGCTATCAACATGGCGCGATGTGTTGGTGCGGGATGTGTACTTGCACTATAGGTGAGCATAGCACTTGCACGACATCTCGGGGTGGGCACTGGAACGATATCACTGGTATACATTATGCCCTAGTAATCCTGAGCATGGCATATGCCCTGCCACCCTTATGTGCCAGTCATGTGATGCCATCTTCTCTTACAACTAATGCCCATGTTTTTTTAGGGGGGGGGAGACGATATCTCATTAGCCTACAGATTGCCCCCTTGTGTGGAGTATAATGTCGTACAACAACCACTGTGTCGTATGCCCAGACCCCTTTTGTAAAGTGACACCGTTTATTGTAACTCGTGTTCCCTCCACCCACCACTCTCCATAATAAACGGCTCAATATCCCAAAGGATTGTGTATGGTGCATATACATAAAAGTGCGGTGACTCCACCCCCCACTCATTGTCATCGTGGCCCCAGGTACAGGACCCTCACATCTCATTCATGGTCTGCAGCCTCTCCACAGGAGGTTGGGTTGCACAGTCTTCCCTTATTATAGTGTGTGTGTGTGTGTGTGTGTGTGTGTGTGTGTGTGTGTGTGTGTGTGTGTGTGTGTGTGTGTGTGTGTGTGTGTGTGTGTGTTGTGTGTGTGTGTGTGTGTGTGTGTGTGTGTGTGTGTGTGTGTGTGTTTTTTCTCTCTCGTTTTCTTCCTTTTTTTTTTTTTTTTTTCTTAAGCCCTTTGTCACTTTGAAAATATCTGATTAGACCGAAGGAAGAAAGTGTTCCCTTTTTGGAAGGAAAGGGTCTCGTGACACCTTAATTACGCACATTGGTGGCTTGGATGGCAGAGCATCGTTAGTCTTGGGCATGACTGTCATGTCCATTTTAGGAATATTCTGTGCTGCTGTGCTTTGATGGGGTCACCTGCTGCACCAATCAGCACTGTTTCCTTTTGGTATTAGGGTAACGTGTGTCTGTCTCTCTCTGTTAGAGAATATACCCGAACACCTTCTATCTTGTCGTCGTCCCATCTCATGGCTGGACTAGCTGTGGTGGCCAGTGAGAAGCACAATTCTTGTAGCTATGGTTGCCAAGGTGGCATATCTCTAGAAATAAGCAATTTTTCCAATTGCTCTGCTCATGAGAGAGACCTAATGGTAACTAAGGGCAAAGAAACTCCAGCACCTATAGTGCTGGCAGAACCTTTTGAGTAACCACACACTTGAAATGAGTGGATAGCAAGAACAAATGTGTAAACTTCAAGCAATGTAAAAACCAAAAGAATATATTTTTACAAAAACGTGGTGCTCCTCGAGGTGGGTTGGGGGGGGGGGAGGCATGTGGCTAGGTGTTTTGGTGCCTGTAGGGGGGACTTGAGGTGTGGATTAAGGATTCTATGAATAAAGCAGTGATGACCCTGTGTCCTGACAGCTCCAAGCCTTATAGATCGCAGCTGTTGGCAGAACGCCAGTGCATGAAGGCTGCAGGTATAGGGACGTGGCCTGCAAATTAGGGGCTTACAGAACCTGGTCTGGATGGCACTGCCAGGTGAGGAGATATAATTAGGCAGGTGTTTGCTGCCCTCACCATCGCTGCAGATGTGACCCTTCTCTCGATGGCTTTTATATCTTTGCTGGATTTATTCTTATTTTTTGCTATTTGAAGAAATCAATGACTTGACCCGCTCCAGAGGTAGTATACTGCCAGACTCTCCAGTGTACAGCTGCGCTTAGAAAATAAAGATGCTTTTTCCATAGGACGGACCCTCCCTACACTGCTACGTAGACTTCAATCAAAAAGGGTTTTCTTCTTTTGCATTATATTCAGCAATTTTTGTAGGAATTTTATATAGAGATATAGAGATATTATACTGTATGTATTACTTACCCATAGGCTGGTTTCACACCTCCGGTTTTTGCTGTGAGGCACAATTCGTCGAAATGCGGAAAAAAAACTGATCCGGCGCAGGATCTGTTTTATTCCCCATCGACTTGTATTAAACGCCGGATTGTGCCTGATGGCCTTGCGTTGCATGCAGCGTTTTTTTGCCGCCCAGCATGTTGTATAATGGATAGCCTATGGGCGCCGGATCCGTCGTTATCTGGCATATGACAGAATCAAAAGACGGATATGTTTTTTTGAACGGAGCATGCCCAGTATCACAACGGATCCGTCAAAAAACGGAAGGAAGGTATGGAAAAAAACTGATGCGAAGGATCAGTTTTTTCGCTGGATTGTGCCTGACGCTGAAAAAAAACGGATATGTGAAACCAGCCCCCCCAACCCATACCCCCCCCCCACCCCCCCCCCCCCCCCCGTTTCCAAATGGTGCTCACATCACCGATGTGACTTCTCACTGCTGCGGTTCCGTCACCTTGTCATCCTGAGCTGCTGATGCACCCAGTTCTGGTTTAGCTGATGTCGTGCTGTAAATTGTTGGAAAAATGATCCCCTCAGATAGGAGTGATCTCTCCTATTCATCGTCCTCTACCTGACGCTCTGTGTAAACATGTCCCAAGGTGGGATCACTTACAGCATTGTCTGTGCAGGGGATAAGGTTTCTGCTGTGACTTTATTCGGGCCCTCCAGCATTGAAAAAGACAACCCTACAGCTGCTATCTGTGTTACATCCATTTTACCTGTCGTTTCAGGTGACTTTACAAAACATATTGACTTTTTAAATGGGTTGTTCAGTGAGAATTGTGCCGACTCGGTGATAACTGATTAATTTGGGGGGGGGGGGGGTCTGACCTCTGAGTCCTGCACCAAGTGGTAGAATGAGGAATGTTTATACCCATTTTAATGGAGCGGTAGTAGACATGCTCTATCGCCATTCCTCTTATGTAACTGGGATAAAAGTGCACTGTCGGGGGCCATTGCAGGCTCTACCTCTAATTTTCAGTTCTGATCAAGCTGCCATGGTGTCTCCCATGCGCAGCACACCCAGACGTTTGCCATCCCCTCCCTATTCTCAATATAGCACATGTGCAGAAGCTTGGAGTGTACAGCCATACAGAGAAGTGTAAGGCTATGTGCCCACGCTAGAATGTCCCTGCGGATTTTTTTGCCTGAAAATCCGCGACTTTCGCTGGCAAAATCCGCGGTAAATCCTGTAGCGTGGGCACATAGCCTAAAGCACTGCGTCCTTAGACGCAGCAGCACAATACATTATTATACAGAGCAGACCAAAAGTTTGGACACATCTCATTCAAAGAGTTTTCTTTATTTTCATGACTCTGAAAATTGTAGATTCACATTGAAGGCATCAAAACTATGAATTAACACATGTGGAATGAAATACTTAAAGTATGAAACAACTGAAAAAATGTCATATTATAGGTTCCTCAAAGTAGCCACCTTTTGCTTTGATTACTGCTTTGCACACTCTTGGCATTCTCTTGATGAGCTTCAAGAGGTAGTCACCGAAATGGTTTTCCAACAGTCTTGAAGGAGTTCCCAGAGATACTTGGCACTTGTTGGCCCTTTTGCCTTCACCTCTGCCGGCTCCAGCTCACCCCAAACCATCTCGATTGGGTTCAGGTCTGGTGACTGTGGAGACCAGGTCATCTGGCGTAGCACCCAATCACTCTCCTTCTTAGTCAAATAGCCCTTACACAGCCTGGAGGTGTGTTTGGGGTCATTGTCCTGTTGAAAAATAAATGATGGTCCAACTAAATGCAAACCGGATGGAATAGCACACCGCTGCAAGATCCTGTGGTAGGCATGCTGGTTCAGTATGCCTTCAATTTTGAATAAATCCCCAAAAGTGTCACCAGCAAGCGCCCTCCACACCATCACACCTCCTCCACCATGCTTCACGGTGGGAACCAGCCATGTAGAGTCCATCCGTTCACCTTTTCTACAAAGACACGGTAGTTGGATCAAAAGATCTCAAATTTGGACTCATCAGACCAAAGCACAGATTTCCACTGGTCTATATGTCCATTTCTCGTGTTCTTTAGCCCAAACAAGTCTCTTCTGCTTGTTGCCTGTCCTTAGCAGTGGTTTCCTATTAGCTATTTTACCATGAAGGCCTGCTGCACAAAGTCTCTTAACAGTTGTTCTAGAGATGTCTACTACTAGAACTCTGTGTGGCATTGACCTGGTCTCTAATCTGAGCTGCTGTTAGGGTACCTTCACACTTTAGCGATGCAGCAGCGATCCGACCAGCGATCTGACCTGGTCAGGATCGCTGCTGCATCGCTACATGGTCGCTGGTGAGCTGTCAAACAGGCAGACCTCACCAGCGACCAGTGACAAGCCCCCAGCCAGCAGCGACGTGCAAGCGACGCTGCGCTTGCACGGAGCGGCGTCTGGAACCTGCGGACACTGGTAACTAAGGTAAACATCGTGGTATGGTTACACCGATGTTTACCTTAGTTACCAGCTCACACCGCTTAACTTAGCGTGTGCAGGGAGCAGGAGCCGGCACTGGCAGCGTGAGAGCTGCGGAGGCTGGTAACTAAGGTAAATATCGGGTAACCACCTTGGTTACCCGATGTTTACCTTGGTTACAGGTTACCGCAGGCTGTCAGACGCCGGCTCCTGCTCCCTGCACATTCAGGATTAGTTGCTCGTCTCGCTGTCACACACAGCGATGTGTGCTTTTCAGCGGGAGAGTAACAATAAAAAAACGAACCAGCACTGTGTGTAACGAGCAGCGATCTCACAGCAGGGGCCAGATCGCTGCTTAGTGTCACACACAGCGAGATCGCTAATGAGGTCACAAAAAACGTGACTCAGCAGCGATCTCAGTAGCGATCTCGCTCTGTGTGAAGTACCCCCTTAACCTAACGATTTCTGAGGCTGGTGACTCGGATAAACTTATCCTCTGCAGCAGAGGTGACTCTTGGTCTTCCTTTCCTGGGGTGGTCCTCATGTGAGGCAGTTTCTTTGTAGCGTTTGAAAGTCTCCCCAAATGCAGTGGCAAAAAACATCAAAGTTCTCCCCAATTTTTCGGACTGACCTTCATTTCTTAAAGTAATGATGGCCCACTCGTTTTTCTTTACTTAGCTGCTTTTTTCTTGCCATAATACAAATTCTAACAGTCTATTCAGTAGGACTATCAGCTGTATATCCACCAGACTTCTGCACAGCACAACTGATGCTCCCAATCCCATTTATAAGGCAAGTAATCCCACCTGACAGGGCACACCTGTGAAGTGAAAACCATTTCCGGTGACTAGCTCTTGAAGCTCATGAAGAGAATGCAAACAGTGTGCAAAGCAAAAGGTGGCTACTTTGAAGAACCTAGAATATAAGACATATTTTCAGTTTTCACAATTTTTTAAGTATTTCATTCCACATGTGATAATTCATAGTTTTGATGCCTTCAATGTGAAATCTACAATTTCAGAGTCATGAAAATAAAAAAAACTGTTCGAATGGGAAGGTGTCCAAACTTTTGTCTGTACTATGTATGTATGCTCGTATGCTCGTATGCTCGTATGCTCGTATGCTCGTATGCTCGTATGCTCGTATGCTCGTATGCTCGTATGCTCGTCGTATGCTCGTATGTCTCGTATGCTCGTATGCTCGTATGCTCGTATGCTCGTATGCTCGTATGCTCGTATGCTCGTATGCTCGTATGCTCGTATGCTCGTATGCTCGTATGCTCGTATGTGCTCGTATGCCTCGTATGCTCGTATGCTCGTATGCTCGTATGCTCGTATGCTCGTATGCTCGTATGCTCGTATGCTCGTATGCTCGTATGCTCGTATGCTCCATACGCTCATTATATATGTAATAAGTGTGCTGCCAGGATCTTGCTTTTATCAAGAAGGATTCTTACAAGAATTGAGTTCAGGATGGGGAAGTGGCTCCTAAGTGGAGAAATCAGATTTCTGTGTTGCTATCACTAAGTTTCTAACTTGCCTTCACTATAGTTTTCCTTAATATATTTAGGTGCAGGTGTTGTAGGCTTTTATATATTCGTCTTCCAGTACAAGTAAACGTATCCCTTTTTGTAAAGGGGTTGTCTCCTACTAAACAATCTCTTTTGCGTGACCCAATATGCTGAATAAAATAAGCATACTTTCCTCCCAGGCAAGCGCTCACATGAACTAACATTGCAATGACGTCACCCAGAGTGGTGGAATCGGGGGAGCTCAGGGTTTTTTACCTCCTAGTTTTAATTGCTGGATTGCCAAGTGGCCGAGCCCCCACTTTTGTTTTTACAACCCACGTGGTTTTGGCTCCATGCATGCGGACATGTCTGTCTTCTCTGCTTCTTTGCTCGGCTGAGGTTTCCATTTTCCAGTTTGCATAGTGCACAGACCTATAGACACAGAAATAAAACCCACCAATTCCACTCATGTTCTTGCACTCACAATTGCCTCCAAACAGAACACATTTTTCTCTCTTAGCACCTTTTGTTTGTACCTGGTCCTCCCCCTGTGAAGAAATGTACTGAGAGTAATTACTGCAAAGGCCCCAGTGTTTGAGGGTCCCCTGTCTGCCGGGATCTCCAGTAGGTAATCTCATCTGCATGGAAATGTGATTCTGGTTATCTACCTGGGGGTAAAATCAACTTTATGTACGTGAGGACAGGCACCACAAGTCTAGGTCTAATCAGAAGCCTACGTAAACTATAGGGGCCATCACAGGTCAATAATGTGCCCAAAAAACTGCAAAGCTAGGCTTGGAAGCCATATTGGGCTTGGTGTCAAACAGTCGCCCAGGAACTGAAGACTGGATCTGAGCTGGACATGAAAATGGATGGAAAAATGAAATATTGTCCCTAAGGCTACTTTCACACCAGTTTTTTGGCATCGGGCACAATCCAGCGTGTACTGCTCTGGCTTCTTTTCTTTTTTTTTTTTTTTTTTTTTGTTTTGATGGATCCGGTATACCTGATCCGTCAAACTGATCCGGCACATCCATTTTTGCATTGGTTTCGTCTTTTTTTTTTTTTTGCTGGATCCATTTTTTTACAATAAACTGGAGCATGCGCAGTTTAAATATAAAAATATATATATATATATATATATATATATATATATAACAGATCCGGCGGCCGCATCCGATTTTTGCCGCATTACGGCAGCGTCCATAGGCTTCCATTGTAAATCACGGCTTTCTGAGCCTTGCTACTTCTAAAAACGCACAACTGCTGCACCCAGTAAAATAAGTGATGTCACTGGAATCGGGGTCTCCTTCCCTACATTATGTTGCTCTAAGATGAGGTGGCAAAAGGCTAGTGACAGATTCTCTTAATATGATTGAGCATGGCTTGCCAGAGCCTGGACTGAGCATGGCCTGGTCGGAGTGAGTCCTAAGGGTACGTTCCCACGGTCAGTGTCCGGAACGTTTTTGGACTCTGTTTTTGCTGCGTCCGCGTGTCTGTGAAATAAAAAATATTTTCTATATTCACCTGTGTCCAGTGCTGCTGTCTACTGCTTCCAGGCCCGCTCATTATACTCATTGAATATTCACTGCACCTCGGACCTGAAAGCAGGAGCATCGCTGGGGACGAGTGACTACTCAGCAAGCTGTGTGTGCAGTGACGTCCAGGAGGTCATCTGAGTTCCCAATGAACTCAGATGAACCGTGAAGTCACCTTCATGATACCTGCTGTAGCGGGGGTGTCATCAGGAGGTCAACAGAGTTCATTAGCAACTTTGATGACCTCCTGGACGTCACTGCACACACACTGCTTGTTTGCTGGCTACTCCCCTATCACCCGGCGATGCTCCGGCTTCCAGGTCCAAGGTGCAGTGAATAGTCTATGAGCATAATTAGCAGGGGTCAGAAGCAAAAGACAGCAGCGCTGGATACTGGTGAATATAGAAAATAATTTTTATTACAAAGACACATGTTTTGTCCGGAATGTGTCACATGTATGCAAACATAGATGTCACACACATGACCATACCCATGCGTGTGGCTTGTACCTGATTAAACATGGCCGGCCTAATAGTTCATGGCCAGGGATTGTTTTTGTGAGAGAACTCTTCTTAATTTTTTTCATTTTCTTCTTGGATATAAATATGGGCATGTATGAGCCACAGAACCCATACACCTAATCCGGGGTATATGTCATCCGCACCCGGTTTGGTACATATGGGAGGTTAGCGTCTCGCTGGCTCCTGAAGTCTACAGTAACTTGTCCGCTCCTGGTCTACGAGGATCCAAAAACATTCAATGCAGCCGAGCTTTCCCAAAACTGAAATGAGGGTGGCAAGTTCTTGTAGCCGAATTATGCCTTTAATACGACTCTGATTTACCTCCATGTTGATTAATGGTCCTGTGAAGGATTTCCCACAAGTTCAGCACTTTCATATATTTATCGTTATGTGACCTAATTAAATCGACAAGTGGGAACATGTCCTCCAAGGAAGCTGCTGACGAGGATGGTCCATGTCACTGCTGTTCAGGTAACGAAACCCAAAGTGCCTCAAAATAGTTTTGGCAAACCTTCTTCTTTCTTTTTTTTTTTTTTTTTTTTTTTTTTTTTTTTTTTTTTTTGGGGGGGAAGGTTCCTTCCCAAAAAAATGAACTAGTCTATGAAGAGTTTAACTGGCCCTATAGAATGAAGAAGGGGTGTTTATATATAGTGTGGATACTTTGATCCTGAATGGCAATGACAGATTATCATTTCCAGCTTTGTGTTGGTTGTTTGTTGTGTTTTTTTTTTTTTCCTCCATTTTTCACCAAAGCTTGTGACTTCTGCTCGTACCGTCTGGGTCATAACAGTAGCGACTCCTGTGTCTTCTATGTGTTGTAATAAATGCTAGGAATTTGGGTTTCGCCGGTCCGCACTAATCATTTACAGTGTAGTCTGCATTACGTACGGGAGCAGGAATTTCTATCCAGACACTCGGCTGACTGTGAGCGGAGACGGTTCAGATTGGTGCTGGGGAAACTGGAGCAAATGGGCTGCGTTTATGGTTTTTACAGCCTCACTGGCACAATAACAAGGACTTTGTTTTCACAAAATATTAATGGTTTTGGGTTAAATCAAAGCGGCACCAGTGCCAAGTGTACAGTGGGGAAGAGGCTTGTGCCTGCGATGGCCAAACTACTGGCCACATCTGCAAGTGGGCAATCGTGTCTTTACCCAAGCGGGGCATTAGGAATAGTAGCTGACTTTTTAAAGCAGTATATTCATCTCAGACCATGTCTGGTAGATGTGGACAAACCCATACCCCCCCCCCATTGGTCTTATCATATGGGCCGAATGGAACTTTTCGGTCTTCCCTAGCGCTGAGGCCTGATGTCACCCCCCCTCCCCCCCCCCGCACTAACAGAGTACCAATCTAGGCCTTTTTGGGGTAACCTGCCTGATGTGCCAGTCTACAGTAAATTTGGCATCCCTGCACCCCCAGTTCTCCCAATATTTTCAGGCCCTACTTCTGGCCCTGACATGGTTGCAATAGATCACGTTTTTCTGTTTTTTCCTCTTTACACAAAGCTGTAAAAAAGATGAATGCAAGTGAAATATTGTGGAATTTTCCTACCGAGCTGCGGCCCTATAACCGACCTTGTGGTCTGCATCACAATGAACCTCCAGGAACCACTCTCCGGCTCCTGACCTCTGGATTTGTGGTGGTTTTATTCCTCCCAGACTGAATTTTACATTTCATTTGAATTTTTTTTTTGTATTGTCCCCCTTTTTTTTTTTTTTTTTTTTTTTTTGCCTGGAAAGGCGTCTGACCAGCTCGTACGTCTGTGCAGCAAACTTTTTTTTACGGTATCTTTTTTTGTCTTATTTTTAATAATGCTACAAAAATGGCTCAAGACGTGCAACACCTTTTTATTAAAGAGTGTGCGGGGAAAGTGTGAGAGTGGTTGGTTTGTAGCCGCGTCCTCAGCTGTTTACAATTATGGGTTTCTGTAGAGGTGCAGTTCTTAGTTCATGGTTTGTGTAGTCCATCGGCTAGCAACCCCCCCCCCCCCCCCCACAAATACTAAACTCATCGCAGGGTGCGGCACAAGGAAGCCTGGCAATGTCTGGCCAAGACTCCAACTTATCCGCAGTCACTTGGCGACTATTGCCCTGAAGCAGGTCTCCCGCTCGTCAAAGTGACTGTCCTTGAGGCCGGCCTCTGATGTTTGTCATACAGTGACCATAGTGATGCATGGAGCTGCTGGATTCCTCAATATTGTGACCTGATCCTATTGTGCGAAAGACCGGACCGTCACTCATGTGGTGATGATCAATTGTGCAAATCTACCCAGTCATCATCCGGTGTTGTGCTCTCTCCCTCCCTTCCCCCTCTGTCTAATTCCATTGGTGGAGAAAGTCTCCTACAAATATGATGTTCCCCCCCCCCCCCCTCCAGATGACCCTTCTACTGACTACCCGTCTACTGCCCCATCATAACTTTAAACTAATGTCAACCAAACCTGCTATTGATAAGTTTAGCCAACAGCCTAAAGGCTGCTTTCCATGCTGCGACATCGGTAGCGATCTCGTTAGCGA
This sequence comes from Anomaloglossus baeobatrachus, assembly GCF_048569485.1. Lineage (NCBI taxonomy): Eukaryota > Metazoa > Chordata > Amphibia > Anura > Aromobatidae > Anomaloglossus > Anomaloglossus baeobatrachus. The sequence continues at coordinate 640,594,696 of NC_134355.1, read as the reverse complement.
TGTGACACGCCAGATCGCAGATAAGATTTGCCGAGATCGCACATAGGTCATTTTTGTAGCACCGGTCACATGTGCGATCTGGCGTGTCACATCGCTAACGAGATTGCTAGCGATGTCGCAGCGTGTAAAGCACCCTTAATACTTAAGGGGACCCTGAGCAGTTCATTGTCAGCGGAGTTCCGGATCCAGGATGTCTGATTTTTGGACTGCCCATTGTTTCGCTCTCCTGGAAATGAGCACTTGAGGTGGTTCTCCTAGATGACCCAGGACCACTCTGCAGTAAAGACTGCCAGACAAATGGTCAGATCCATAATCTGTCCAACAGCAGTCTGATGGGTATGGTGGACTTTAGTGGGCATCATGTGAGAGCTATAAGGCTATGTGCACGTTGCGTAGTTTCATGCATTTGGCACTGCAGTGTAAACTCTTGCGTCCTGCATCCCAGCATAATCTATGTTGATTGTGCATAATCCATGGGCATGTTGCTTTTGAGAGCGCAGCGATTTGGATGCTGAAATTTTGATCCAAATCGCTGCGCTCAAAAAAGCAGCATCTCAATTATTCCGTGCGTTTTGAATGCTGCTCCACTCTGTCTATGGGAGAGGCAGCATCCAGAACGCATGAAATCTGCATCTATTCTGCAGACAGACTGCAGTATTTCTGCAGTGATTTGAAGCGCACATGTGCTGCCAAATCGCTGCAGAATTTTCAGCATGGACACTACGCAACGTGCGCACAAAGCTCAAGCGCACGTTGCGTATTGCACTGCAGCGTAAATGCATGCGTCCGCTCTACAATCTATGAATATTGTGCATGAGACGTGCGCACGATGCTTTTTTTTTTTTTTTTGAACGCAGCGATTTTGGTGCTAAAATTTTCACCCAAATCTGTACGTTCAGAAAAGCAGCATGTCAATAACTCCGTGCGCTTTGGATGTGGCTCCCACTCTGTATGGTGCCATAGCGCATGAAATCTGCTTTTTTTTTTTTTCTACAAAAAACCTGCATCCATTACCCAGTGTTTCGGCATCGATTTTGAAGTGCACATGTGCTGTCAAATCGCTGCAGAATATTCAGCAGTTACGTGCGCATGAGCCCGAAGACTGGAGGTAAATGTCTCCATGCGAATTAAGTGGTGGTTTTGTATGCAAGATATAGAATATATATCGTTGGCACTTGACCCCTTCAATGACCATTGCTAGAAATGTGATCGGGGCCTCTTGGCATAGTCAAGTAAAAGTAAACTGCAGATCGTCCAGACGATGCCTTGTACCCTGGGTATATACTTAAGTGTGTGTGTATGTGTATGTATATATATATATATATATGTATATATATATATATATATATATATATATATATATATATATATATATATATATATATATATATATATATATATATATATATATATATATATACAGTTGGAATGACTTGCTTAGGTGTTATATGCTTTATTTTTCTTTCGCTCCCGCTTGACTCGGTGGCTGTAATAGCTAGTGCAAGAAAGGAAAAGTGAAGCCTGACATGTTCCTGGTGTGATGCAATCCAGGGAATGGCGCGCTGCCTTATCTACAGTCGGCTTTGATTTTTCACTTAGTCATCTGTGGGGTTTTTTTTTTCCTTCTCAGAAGTGCTGCCAAACCCCAGCATCCTGCCCAGTCCGCTCTCCTCACACCTGACATGTTCCAACACTAACCTGGGTGTGTACCTGAACCCCGAGCACGTCATCCGGCTGAGGAGCCTGTGTCTTGTGCGGTGCAATGGCGCTTTGTTTTTTTTTTTCTCTCCTCTGCACCAGATTTGCCCAAATTGCATCACAAAATGTGAACCTACAAAGAAAGAGGGTCCAGCCATTAAGTGGAAAATATATATAGTTTTATTAACGAATTGGCAATAAAAAGGAAAGAAAACTGTCAGATACAACAAGTGCAGGTTAGGCTGCTTTCATCACATCTGCAAGCCCTGCCATGTGATTTAGTGCTGTATATTTTGAGACTAGCATTGGGATTACATTAAGACTAACTTAAAAAATACCAAAAAAACACCCCGAAACCTCTGCTTTGCTGGGATCCATCAGTAAGTCCCTCGGACTGCGCTTGGATGTCGTCCGAGGGAAGTTCGTCGGTTTCCATGCACCCATAGACTTGAATGCAGAGTATTATAGGTCCGTCCATACTCTTTTTGAACAATGTTGATCTGTATAGTGAGGATGGCATGGCGGCTTCTAGTCTCTACTTGACCCCTGGATATCTTTGTGGCATATTGCATAGTTTCTCACATGGAACATCTACCATGATGCGTTTCGTTGTCCCCCATTGACCACACATCTCAAAGGCATGAGGAACCCTGCCCCTCTTGCTCTCCTCAATCTTCTGAAATGCTCTCGTTTAGAGGACCATCTCATAGATGGGGCTATAAGCTTTCCCTTTGTCACCTGTGGAAGTCTCTGCTTTACTCGCGTCACGTTTTGCTCATCATTGTATCTTTACAGGCACAAGGGTAACAATGTTTTGAACTTTTGACTTTCAGGCTCCATATCTCACCATCCACTACAGCCTCAAAGGTGAGAAGACTGCCTTCGTTTTATAGACAATCATCTTGACTATCTCATACATAAATGTGATTTGTAACTATTTAGCATAAGATTAGTTATGCAGATTCTTGTCAATATCTGTGTTTCATCTTGTGGTAGAAGAAATATATTTGATTTTTTTTTTCTTCCTGTATACCACAAATTACAACCTGTCCTCACCTTCCCTAATAGCTGAGGTTGAGTTCCAAGTGCAACGTCTCTAGTTCCAATCGAGGAGCAGCCATGAAGATGATTTCCCAAGAAAAGAGACGTCATCATCCAGCTCATTGATAGCGGTCTCTGTCAAGAAAATTGTCAGACTGCATAATGAGTGGAATGACAGTAGGAAGAACTTGAAACGAAATCCATCCTCCTCTTGGCTTTTGGATGGACGTCCAGGGAAAACACCAGACAAAGTCGGCTCCTCACAAGGTCTATTGGTTCAGGAGCAACAAACGCGACTGGAGGCGGCTCGTATACTTCATAATAGTGACATTGGACATCCATGGAAGCACCGTGTGACGCACGTTACACAAGTCTGGAATGGTGGCCCAAAGCAAAAGGTGAAGAAGGCTGGACCTCACTATCCTCATAAGAAGTATTGGCTCGAGTTTGCAAAAGTCAAGGTGGAAAGTAGAAGATTGGAAACGTGTGATAAGATAAAAGCCAATAGACTAAGCTCTGATGGGTGTTGAAGAAACAAGTGAAAAATGGGCAAACGGACCAAGAAATTGAAGGAACTGTCAAGTTCGGTGGATGAACACTGGTGATATGGGGATGATTCACAGCCCAAGGGTTTATTTAGATCAGTGGTTCCCAAACTCCAGTCCTCACGACCCCCAACAGGTCATGTTTTCAGGATTTCCTAAATATAGCACAGGTGATGCCTTGATAATATTCAATCACCTGTTCAATAGTAAGGAAATCCTCAAAACATGACTTGTTGGGGGGCCATGAGGACTGGAGTTTGGGGAAACACTGGTTTAGATACTTGACCAGAATTGTGGTGGTCACAATACTGAGGTATATGTGAGTATCCTACAAGATGGGTTACTTTGTACACTTGAGAACTATGGGTATGAAAAGGACTACCTACTGTTCCAGCAGGAGGAAAACCTGAAGTATACATTGAAAATGGCGAAGAAAAGGCTCAATGACCATGAAGTAGGGGTGCTGGATTGGGCGCAGTCCCCAGACCTCAACCCAATCCAACACTTGTGGGTAAAGTTGAAGTAAAAGCTGTATATATCCCAAAGAGCCATTCAGTATGCACCAACATTGGGAACGAGTAGAAGAAACCTGGGGTCAGATTTTAGTCAAAACATGCTTGAATCTGATGGACAGCACGTATAGAAGGATTCAGGCAGTGCTGAAAGCCCAAGGTAGATTTCCAAAATTTACAAAACAGTAACCGTGCAGTGGCGGGACAAGAATCTACATAGCTAATCATATACTTAATAGTTGCAAGTAAAATTTATGTATGTGAGAGCCAAGATGGTCTATAAAATGAAGGCAGTCTCACATTCAGTGCTGTAGTGGATGGAGAGATATGGAGCCTGAAAGGCAGTAGTTCAAAACATTGTTACCCTTTAGCTCATCCATGTAAAATTGGGTTGCATCTCAATTCGTAATGAAGATGGCCGAACCAGACGCTCCTGGTGATATCCATATTTTGTTGTAGACCTAACGCAGTAGACATGGGTCTTGACTTGTCCGGATGTGACTTGTCTCTCCCTTGTGTACTATTCACCACTGAGTCACCGCAGGATAAGCCCAGACGAATACATTGGACCCAGTGACCTTCTACACCACTTCTAAGTTCAGACTGGGAGTCTGGTTCTTCCCTTGTCTAAGACAAGGTCAGGAGGTTTTTTTTTTTTGTTTTTTTTTGTTTTCCCCTGCATCACTTCTCTTGGATGAAAAAATATAAAAAAAAAAAGCTGTGAAGAACTAAAGGAGTCCCTAGGATCCCGTATGATCCAGTAATCATCAACATGGTTTGTTTGTTTTTCCCCTCCATTAAGTTACAGTACGTCACATGTCCGGAAATGGACTTTAGCTTTATTTTATGAGTGCTGAGCCTAAGATCCATGGAGATAAATGTAAGATAATTGCACAACTTTTTTTTTTTTTTTATATTTCCAAATTAATAAGTTACTATTGTAGGTGATGAGCTCTGGAAGGACTACCGTATTTTTTTGGATTAGAAGATGCAGTTTTCCTCCCAAAAAATGTTGGCGGAAAATTGTGGCTTAATCTGAATATAGCTTACCGGGAGGTGGAGAGGGGTCACGGGAGGCCAGAAAATGCTGTGCTGCAAGCACTGCCCTGTGCTGCGGGCAGACAGCGAGGCGCTGTGTGACGGGCAGGCAATTTGAAGATGTTGGCGGTAAGTAATTCAAATAATGGCGCAGACTCCAGCTGCCATTTCTTTGAAGCCCACATCGCAGACATCTTCAGAATGGACTTTGCATCGCCTGCCGACCCAGCACAGACCACCAGATTATAAAACAGACCCCATCGATAGATATAGATAGATATATTATATATACGTGTGTGTGTGTGTGTGTGTGTGTGTGTGTGTAATTATACACCAAAGAACGACAACTTTTATTGAAGGAATTGGTGAGCGGCACAATTGCAAGAGGAACACCAGCATCAGGAATTTCCCGGCAAAATAGACATGATCACAATTTGAACCATGAAAACCAATGGGTAACCATATACACAGTATAGAAGATGAACGTTACCAATAATGACAGGTATGTAATAGGACAGAAATAACCTGTAAGTCACAGTTACTGATCTTAAATAGATTACCGACTAATTGTCAAGCTTCACTAAAAAGTGACATTACAAATACAGAGCCTGATGGTAATATGTTAGGACAGCAAGAAAACTCATAGGTCGCATATGTATAAAAACATATTACTGACTATATTGTCATGCCTAACCAAAAAAATGACATAATAGGTACTGGGCCCAAAATAGACTACCAGCGGGTCAAAGAAGCCATAGCCCATTGAGGATAAACATACCAGAGGAGAGACCTGGTGTCAGCGTCCACCCAATGGCCGTTTCAGCAGGAAAAGCCTTCCTCAGGGGAAGTGGTTACGTGAGGGAAGTGTGAGGATTAAAAGGAGGCATCATCGAATCAAAAGTAATGGGTGGATCGGTGACACATGAGCTGCCACAGCAACCCAGGACGCCAATCGCCCACCGCGTCATGCATCACCCGACGTCCTCCCCACGTAACGGACATGTGACAAAACACATGGCTGTCACGTGAGCGGACGTCACGCGAGACCTAAAGATACAGCAGCGCGACCGCAGTCTGGAGCGGGAGGGGCGCCTGCGTACATGCCCAGCTAAAATGCCATGTAGAGAATATTAAATCTCACTAGATAAATGCGGTCATATGTAAGTGCTTGTCATGTGTTTTTCTTGCTGTCCTAACATATTACCATCAGGCTCTGTATTTGTAATGTCACTTTTTAGTGAAGCTTGACAATTAGTCGGTAATCTATTTAAGATCAGTAACTGACTTACAGGTTATTTCTGTTCTATTACATACCTGTCATTATTGGTAATGTTCTTATATACTATGTTCTTCTTCTATACTGTGTATATGGTTACCCATTGGTTTTCATGGTTCAAATTGTGATCATGTCTATTTTGCTGGGAAATTCCTGATGCTGGTGTTCCTCTTGCAATTGTGCCGCTCACCAATTCTTTCAATAAAGTTTTCTCTTTCAGCTATTGGGCTTTGTTGGTCGTTCTTTCTTTTGGTTCTTATGTGTCCATCCAAAATTAATTAACATGTATTTCTATGTACTGTAAGCCAGACCAAATAATTTTTGGAGGTGTGTGTGTGTGTGTGTGTGTGTGTGTGTGTGTGTGTGTGTGTGTGTGTGTGTGTGTGTGTGTGTGTGTGTATATGTATATGTATATGTATATGTATATGTATATGTATATATATATATATAATATTTTACAATTTACCTTGTCTCTAAATGTGGAGTGCGTCTTTATAAAATGAACAATACGGTTAGTGGGAGATCTGCAAATTGTCTGGAATTACCCAGGATCTAGAAGAAGGTCCCAGTATTATGTCACATCAGTATATATAATACTGGGGGCACCTGCTTATAAGAGAACTCTATTCCACAAGTCAGAAGATTACATGAAGGCTTCTTATCACCTTGGAAGGCCCCTCCTGCCCCCCCCCCCCTCCCCCGCTTTGAGAATTTGGAATGTAATCTTGCCTGCCCCCAGGGTAATATTTAGTCTTATAGATTCTGCCTTACAGAAATGACTACAAAGTGCAAGAGGGATTCTAGTGTTTAGTGGCAGATAATGGGGCCATCACCGAGGTTCTCCCTGTCAGATGTCTACAAGAGGAATCCCTTTTACTCTTGTGACCACCTCAGGGGTTGCAGTGTGTATTTCTTGGATCCTCAGGGGCGGGCCCACTTTTTAGAGATTTATTGGCAATGCATCATGAGAAAATGGAAGCACTGACTTTAAGGCTATCTGCCCATGGGAGTTTGTACCTGTGGATATATCTGCAGGTTCGGCCGCAGGTTTCCCGCAGCTGCTCGCCGGAATCAACAGCTATTTTTAGCTGCGGTAGTACAGCGAAATATCTGCAGAAAACCTGCGGACATTCATGCGGATTACCTGCGGAAGTCCTGGCCTCTATCTCCATAGTGGAGAGCCGTGATTTCCGCAGATAGAATTGACATGCAATTTCATGCGGTTGTGCAACATCCGCAGCATATTCCGCAAGTATCCGCAGCATGGACACAGCAGTCCCATAGGATAACATGGGGAGTGTCTGTACATGCTGAAACCTGTGGATCTATCTCCTGTGGGCATATAGCCTAATGTGGATTATTTACCCTCATACAGATTACCTTTGGGAAGGAACGGTTTCTGGTCATGAAGAGGCTAATCTGCTCAATAGAGACGTCCTCTGGAGGTGGTGATTCCTCTGAGGGTATATTCTGATATTACACTGGGCTGCTTATAAGGAATTCCTTATTTTAAGACAAATTAGGGAGGGAACTAAACCTCCAGCAAAAGTCTGATATCTCAGCTTTTCCATAGTGTTTGTTGTGATGAAGTGCACAGCCCCAGCTTTTCAGGACATATGAAGCTATGGCTTCAGGTCAATCAGCAGCTACAGGTTTGGGTTTTTTTTTTTTGCTTTTTAGGACCAAGAACTTTGTGTGTGTGTAATATTAATGTGTATATTAGTATAAATTATTTTATAATAAATATATATATATATATATATATATATATATATATATATATATATATATATATATATATATATATATATATATTTTATTAGTGGAACCTTGGATTACGCGTATAATTGGTTCCGGGAGTGTGCTCTTAAACCAAGTTACTCTTATATCAAAGCAAATTTTTCCATAGGAAATAAATTGAAACACAGACAATTCGTTCCACAACCGAAAAATATTTTACTGTATTTATACAATTTATTACATTAATACAATATAATGTACTGTATTCATAGAAAATTATTACAGTACACTAATACAAAATACTGCACAGTACAGTAAAAGCATACAAAACAATTTTTAAACTGCATGTTAGCTTACAATAGAATTGTTGGTGCGAGAGGCACAGTACAAGCAATGTGCTGCACTGGTTTATCAATAAGAGTACAATACTGTATCCACAAATGCAAATTGATAGATATGCTGTATAGTATATCCTGTACTGTACAATGGTTTACTGTATACAGTACATATGTACAGAAAGTTGCCTCCAGAGCGGGTCAGAGGGCGGTGTAAGGACAGAACCGGACGTGTGCACGGTGGGCATTTGCTCTTATTACAAATCATTGCTCTTAAAGTTTACAAATTTGTAAAAAGCTTTACTTGTCTTGCAAAACGCTCTCAGACCAAGTTACTCTTAATTCAAGGTGTGTGTGTGTGTGTGTGTGTGTGTGTGTGTGTGTATGCACATCAACAGTGGCACCCAATCTATATTGCAAAGGAGTCTTAATTCCTCATCACATAAAACAAGTTTGCACATATCCGTGCAATGAGCCCTAGAACGGTCTAGTTTGTCAGTATAGCTTTCAGACAGCACTCCAGGTGCTGGATCTTCCCTTCACCTCACTTCCCTACGTTATCCAATTGGCTTCTCTGCCCTGAAGTAGTAGCTCACCTCCCTGTTTCCAGAGACAGATTGCATTTAACAGGCAGTGCTCAGCAAGTTGCACAGAAAGGAGACATCTAGTGGCTGGCATAATAGTGACTTTGGTTTATGTATGATGAGATCAATTTTACAAATGCAGCTGGAGGGCTCTGATCCCTGTAGTAGACGCTGGCATTCCGTGCTTTCAGCTGCTCATTCTTTGAAATCTAGGTGAAATTTAGGAGTGTACCGATGAGGTCTCTCCAGCAAATCAGCAGGAACGTATTGCCAGAGGTGGAGGCCGGATCTGTCTGAGGCTTTTTTTTTTTTTTTTTTTTTTTTTTTGCTTGCATTCCTGCCCTTGCAGAGGCGAGCTGGCTTGTATTTTCGTGAATCACCTTTGTTGGCTGATTCCCCGCTTCCATAGTCTGGTAGCCCCAGTAATAGGTCTCTGGGGGGGGGGGGGTGTAATGATCTTACTTAGACTTTCTATTAGGGCTAAGCCACACGGCGAGAAAATCGGTGCGAGTGGAGTGCGATAAAACATCGCATTCCCCTCGGACCAATTCTAGCCTGTGTGTCAGCACACATGGGCGATTATTTTCTCAGCCCTAATCGGACTGAGAAAACAATCGCAGCATGCTGCGATTGTAAGCTGAGTCTCTTTCTCTCGCACCCATTCAAGTGAATGGGGCGAGAGAAAAATCGCACTGCACTCGCGGTACATCGGTGTACTGCTAGTGCAGTGCGAGAATGGCAATACCCGGCTACACAGGAGAGAGGGAGAGAAATCCCTCCCTCCCCTCCTGAGTGCCAGCCCGCCCCCCGCAGCTGAGGTCTGCTCGCACGAACGGACCTCAGTTGCAAGGACACAGGCATGACACTCGGCTCTGCTGTACTGCCAGCACGAGCCGAGTCTCATGCAAGTGGATCGCAGTAGTGCCCGTGTGGCCCCAGCCTGTTTATGAAGGATTGATGAATTGGACAGTACCCGCTGTACCACATCTGATAATGCCAATAACTTAGAATCCCTCACAGAATAAACTAGCCTAACTCCTATAGCGCCTCCGCAGGAGACATTAATAATTACATCTGATCCTACAGAGACGTTCTGAGAAACTCCTACTAAAACCACTTTTTTTTTTTTTTTTTTTCCCCCCCCCCTGGTTGGAAATCTAAGCTTTCTTGCGCACATTTTGAGGAAAAGTCAGATTTTCTGCCCAGTATTCCAGGAAATCCAGGTGTTAACTGAAGCAAAAGTAACAAGCGCCATGCAAACTAATCTTTATGGAAAAGCCACATTGTGGTGGCTGCTCGTACATGCAAATAGGAGGGGGAGACTTTCTATTTCCTCCTGATGTCGATCTGATATCTGCTTGTGCAAAGCTCGTCTAATCGGGTAAATGGCAAAACCTTTATTGTGCTTGTGACCACAGCCTTAAAGCGGCTGTCCGGCAAAAAATAAATTCTCAGCTACGCAGGGGCAATCGGAGCGTTCTTACCACTGCTCCAATGGACCGCTGCTCCATTCTTCATTGGGTTGTTCAAATAGCTGCGCTCTGCAGTCCCATAGAGGATGAATGGAGTATAGTGGTCAATCATGCACCCTGCCGCTTTGCTTTTTCCCACCGATCCGTGCAGGTTCCAGCAGTCGCGCCCCCTCCAATCTTCACCGGACCACTTGTATAACGGCATGTGTTGCAGAGAGTTTCCAATGCAGATAATTTACTTAGAAATCTGCAAGAAAAGCTGCATGTATTACTTAGATATCACCTTCCTCCATTGTATAAGGGTGAACCCCACTGTGTACGGCAAGGTGTAATTGTACGAAACATGGCCTGTCACCCCCCCCCCCCCCCCGCCCCCTTCCTTTCTTTCCTGCACCTTTTTGCTATATCCATGCCAAAAATCAACCCTCGTTAAATATGGATGGGTCTTTGATTACTTGGTCACTGTCATAGATCTGGATACTGCAGCACTGACAGAATACCTCCAAAAGTGGGCAAATGAGGGGGAACGGGGGGGGGGGGGGGGGGGGGGGTAGGTAAATAAACATTTAGATAATTTCTGCACTTTATTCCGCCTTTAGTCAGTATCTTTTATAGCACCGTTATGTAATGCTTGAAGCGCCCCATTGTTTTGGTAGTGCGGAACTGTTATCAGAGGATGACATTCATCAACAACTCTTCTTGGATACTCATAAATTCCTAAAATGCGTGACCGGCCCAGTCCGCTGTGAGCGAGAGGGATCGCCTTGTCCGCCTTGTCTTTTAAATGTGGACAGGGAATGATTTAGTCAGTAAATAAGTCAGCTTGTGGTAAATAAGGACATGTGATTGCAGTCACAGCCTGGTCTTGTGACTGGTGATAGCTCAGGACACTACTGGAGAAGGAACCATGGAAAAAGGGGTCCTTGGAGGGGCTACCGTGTCTTCTTACCACCCATTGTATCTTTTTTTTTTTTTTTTTTTTTTTTTTTTTTTTATGCTTTAGTTGCATGACTTGCTGAGTAGTTAGACGTTTTAGTTGTTGGAGGTCATTGAGGAATGTTTTGTCACTGCTTGTAAATGAAGATTTGTGGGGGCGGGGAGGGGGGTTACAACTCCCAATCCTTTATGATCCGACTGGACATGACTAGTGATGAGCAAGCACTACCATGCTCAGTACTCTTATTTTAGAGTTAGCCACTATATGATTTTGGCCATTCATTAGTGTAATAGTGGTTGGGTGCTCAAATGGGCGCAGCTCTGGTACCTGAACAGAATGCAAGTCAATGGGATACTTTGAGTATTTTTCTGGAAGAGTTCCTGAAGAAAAAAATGTTTGAGTTCCCCACTAGCTTCCATTATACGCGGGAGCTCAAGTCGCGCCAACCCGAGCATCCAACTGGTCATTGAGTGCAGAGCATGGTAGTGCTCGCTCATCAATTCTCCAAGAGGAGGCGTCTGGCAGCAGCTTTTCCCAAAAAACCCGCGTAACTGCTTCATAGAGAATAATCAAACAAAAGCTTGTTTCTTCTTGGGTATCATCACCAAACTGCATGGTAATGGCTCTTCCTGCCTTTCTGACTGTCATAGTTTGCAAAAACTACTGTTCATCAAAATACTAAAAGGAATGTGCCTCCAATGTGTTTCCATTGACTCTGAAGTAGACAAGTCATTTGTGGCCTGCTATAACTCCAAGTGTCCCCTCCCCTAAGATTTTGGTCAAATTTTGGTCAAATGGTGCCAGGGAAAAGGGGGGTTGGATAGTTGTAATCGGTGCCCAATCCTTTTGTCTTCAGGTGAGTTGTCACCGCCAGAGCCTGACAGAGGCCTTCTCTTCTACAGGCGCATCTCCATAAATTAGATTATCATCAAAAAATGAGTTATTTCAGTAATTCAATACAAAAAGTGAAACACATATATTAGTCATTACACACCGAGGGATCTATTCCTATATATTAGGGATCTATTCCTATATATTAGTCATTACACACCGAGGGATCTATTCCTATATATTAGGGATCTATTCCTATATATTAGTCATTACACACCGAGGGATCTATTCCTATATATTAGGGATCTATTCCTATATATTAGTCATTACACACCGAGGGATCTATTCCTATATATTGGTCATTACACACCGAGGGATCTATTCCTATATATTGGTCATTACACACAGAGGGATCTATTCCTATATATTGGTCATTACACACAGAGGGATCTATTCCTATATATTAGTCATTACACACAGAGGGATCTATTCCTATATATTGGTCATTACACACAGAGGGATCTATTCCTATATATTAGGGATCTATTCCTATATATTAGTCATTACACACCGAGGGATCTATTCCTATATATTGGTCATTACACACCGAGGGATCTATTCCTATATATTGGTCATTACACACAGAGGGATCTATTCCTATATATTGGTCATTACACACAGAGGGATCTATTCCTATATATTAGTCATTACACACAGAGGGATCTATTCCTATATATTGGTCATTACACACAGAGGGATCTATTCCTATATATTAGGGATCTATTCCTATATATTGGTCATTACACACCGAGGGATCTATTCCTATATATTGGTCATTACACACAGAGGGATCTATTCCTATATATTGGTCATTACACACAGAGGGATCTATTCCTATATATTAGTCATTACACACAGAGGGATCTATTCCTATATATTAGTCATTACACACAGAGGGATCTATTCCTATATATTGGTCATTACACACAGAGGGATCTATTCCTATATATTAGTCATTACACACAGAGGATATTTATTTCAAGTGTTTATTTCTGTTAATGTTGATGATTATGGATTACAGCCAATGAAAACCCAAGTCATGATCTCAGAAAATTAGAATATTATATAAGGCCAACTGAAAAAATGATTTTAATCTCAGAAATGTTGGCGCCTACAAAAGTCTGTACAGTAAATGCCTCAATACTTAGTCGTGGCTCCCTTTGCATGAATTACTGCATTAATACAGCGTGGCATGGAGGCGATCAGCCTGTGGCACTGCTGAAGTGTTATGGTAGCCCAGGTTGCTTTGATAGGAGCCTTCAGCTCGTCTGTATTGTTGGCTCTGGTGTCTCTCATAGATTCTCTATGGGGTTTAGGTCAGGTGAGTTTGCTGGCCAATCTAGCACAGTGATACTGTGGTTAGTAAATCAGGTATTGGTACTTTTGGCAGTGTGGACAGGGGCAAAGTCCTGCTGGAAAATGAAAGTTCCATCTCTAAAAACCTCCATTGACAGAGGGAAGCATGAAGTGCTGTATAATTTCCTGGTAGACGGCTGCGCTGACTTTGGTCTTGATAAATCACAGTGGAGCTACACCAGCAGATGACATGGCTCCCCAAACCATCACGGATTGTGGACACTTAACACTAGACCACAGCAGCTTGGATTGTGGCCTCTCCACTCTTCCTCCAGACTCTGGGACCGCGATTTCCAAATGAAATCCAAAATTTACTTTCATCTGAAAACACCTTGGACACTGAGAACAGTCCAGTTCTTTTCCTCCTTGGCCCAGGTAAGACGCTTCTGGCGTTGTCTATTGGTCATGAGTGGCCTGACACGAATGTGACACTGGTAGCCAATCTCTTGGATACGTCTGTGTGTGGTGGCTCTTGGAGCACTGACTCCAGCAGCGTCCACTCCTTGTGAATCTCCCCCAAATTTTTGAATGGCCTTTTTCTTAACAAATCTATCAAGGCTGCGGTTATCCCGGTTATTTGCACCTTTTTTCTACCACACTTTTTTTTTTTTTTTTTTTTTTTTTCCTTCTACTGAACTTTCCATTAATATGCTTAGATACAGCACCCTGAACAGCCAGCTTCTTTAGCTATGACCATTTTTATGGCTTACCCTCCTTGTGGAGTGTCAGTGACTGCCTTCTGGACAGCTGTCAAGTCAGCAGTCTTCCCCATGATTGTGTAGCCTACTGAACCAAACTAAGGGACCATTTTAAGCATTTGGGAAGCCTTTGCAGGGTCTTGTGTTAATTATTAATTTTTTTTTTTTTATGAGGTAATGACTTTTGGGCTTTCATTGGCTGTAAGCCATAATCATCAACATTAATCCTAGAACGCGCAACCATAGAAAACAAGTAACCTAGCAGGCCTGCGAGGCCCCAGGTATGCGTTCCAGGGTTAATAGAAATGAATACTAGAAATGGATCACTGTGTGTAATGACTCTATATAATGTGTTTCCCTTTTTGTATTGAATTACTGAAATAACTTTTTGAGCATCTTCTAATTTATTGAAGCATTGTATATGGGGGGAAGCTGGCTCAGACTGCGATCTTGTGTATTACCAGCCTTACCCTTAATACTTTGAGATGTTACTTAATGGCAGTTGTCATCCCATGATCTATAGATGTTCTCGGTTGTCGTCACTCTTGGGCGTGGAGTTCTTCCGGCTTTTGCCCACCCAGGTGTGCATTTATTTTCTTCAGTTTTTTTCTCTTGAGGTCCTTTTTTATAAAATGATTCATCTCGTGATTACTGACGCGTCTTGCATTTCTACATAACTAAATTTTTGCTCAATCCTGCCTGCAGGGCTTCTCTTGTGCTGCACTTATTCATCGCAAGTCTTCCTTGAGCCACCAGACACCCTGTCTCCAGGCCTTCTGAACACTCCCTAGACTCCTCATCTCGTAACAAGCCCACACTGTCATAGCTGGGTCATCTGCTAGCACTTTCTCTCTTTCCCAGTCATCCCACAAATTGCTTACAGGGCATCCCCGGAACAAGTAAATCCACCGTTTTCACCACTATGTTGCATGTGCGTATGTGTAATCTACATTATTCTATTAAAGGTTTTATATTAAGCTGTATAAAATGGATGAAATAATTATAGTATTTATCCTACAATCTGCTCCTTCTACCTACCGACGCCTTGGAGTGAACTCTGTGACTGGCTTGGGTGGCTTTGACCTTTTGCAGAACGGCTCTGAAGGCTCCAGCTTCTGCTTGGAAGTGTGAGATGGTTCCGATCATATATATCTGAATTTCATACCCAAAAATTGTTCACGTCCGATCAAAATGTTTATTTTTGGCAGAAATCTGAGGCAGACTCTTGTATCTCTGCCATTGATTCTCACAAGGATTCGTCCCATTAGGGTCCACTTACCCGACAACGTTGCGTATGGAATTGGCATGAAAAGATATATTTTGATGACTTTGGAGACCTTCCTCTAGTGTCTGGGATGTTGGGTGTAAAATGGATTTTGGGCAAGCTGGCTAGTCACATGAGGTCGCTGTGGGCTAAAAGAAATTTCAGCAGGCAACTATCCCTTCCGTCTCGCCCACACACTTTGTTCATGTATCACTGAAGGGTCCAGTGTGAGTCTGGTATGATTATTGGTAGGGGGTCACAGTTACGGTCTAACTAGGTCTGTGTTTCTCAACTCCAGTCCTCAAGACCCACCAACAGATCAGGTTTTCAGGATTTCCTTAATGTTGCACAGGTGATGGAATTATTTCCTGTCTAATATTGAGGAAAACATGAAAGCATGATCTGTTGTTGGGTCTTGAGGACTGGAGTTGAGAAACACTGACCTAGGGTATCCTCCGACTCTACCACATGATGACCACCTTCTTCTTTGAAACCTGTTGGGGCATCTGCAAAGCTCTTCATTGTTCTTGGGAACAGAGAAAGTGGAATTGAAAAGCATTAATTCCTGCCTTGCCTGGACAAAAGTTGTTCGAAAGATGAAGTTGGAAGACCGTCTGGATTAAATCTGATTTATTTGTCAACGTGTTTTGAATTCCAAGGGCTGATAAGGCTTTGGTTTTGTAATTTATTTTTTTTTTTGTTTCTATGGTAATGAATGTTACATCACATGAAAGACTTGTGTCTAATGTTTTTCAAAATTTTGTGTTTGTTGCTTACGGCAACAGTGTTCTACGCACGCGGGAAAACAGAATGGCGGAGTCTAATGCGATATTCACAGCAACTGAGAGCAGAGGAGGGATAAAATTCTTGTTTGTGCAAGGAAAGTCCATAAAGGATATTCATGGTGATAAGTTGCAGACATTGAGGGATCAATGCCATTCATATTCCACAGGTTGCCAAATTTAAAATTGGCCAATTCGGCGCCAATGATGAGGAACGTACTGGACGACCGAGAGTGGTGGTTGTTCCGGAGATCGTCGATGCGGTGCACAACCTCACACTGGAGAATCGATGAATTTCAGCTAAAGCAATAGCAGACATCATGGGTATTTCCCGTGAACGTGTTTGTGCCATTATCCATGAACATTTGGGCATGAGGAAGTAATCTGTTAAACATTTGGGTTGGGGACCCACTTTGCAGATCAGAGACGCATGCGAGTGAAGACTTGCCGCTCAATTGTCAGCGTTTCTGGACTGATAAGAACTTCCTGGATCAACTGGTCACTATGGATGACACCTGGATTTATTTGTATGACCCTGAAAACAAGGAGCAGTCAAAAGAATGGAGGCACAGTGGTTCTCATCCAAAGATCAGGGGGCAAAAATCAGCCACTAAGGTGATGGCATCTGTGTTCTGGGATAAGGAGGGTGTGCTGCTAGTGGACTACCTTCAAAAGGGTTCCACCATCCATACAAGGTATTACATTGAACTTTTGGACCAATTGAAGGCAGCTCTGAAGGCCAAAGGGTGCTGGGCTTCCAGCTGGCTGACCACCCACCTTATTCACCTGATCTAGCTCCCTCCAACTATCATTTGTTTCCAAACCCGAAGAAACGCCTCAAGGGGGTACCAGATGTCACACCATTTTTTATGCCATAGTGCTATGGATACCTGGTTTGAGGCACAACCGAAATCCTTTTTATATCGATATTCCAAGTTTTGTATACCTAGCAAAAAGTGACATCAGTGGAGAGTATGTGGCATAAATGTAAAGTTTCATCATCCGATCTAATTTCTTTCTGGGTAAAGCCAAAGACTTACCAGCAGCTCCTCGTATCACACTTAAGGGAAAACCACAGTCAACCTGAATACAAACCACAGTACGTCTTGAGCGCTGGTCTGCAGGATGGAGTTGCATGGCCTTCACTAGATGACTGACTTTCTTTTTTCTCTTATTGGTGGACCAACTTTTTGTAGAGCTGCAGTTCTCCACTTTTAGGCCCTCTTGGTAAAACTGGAGAAGATTTTATATTCACTTTAAAGGGGTCTTCAAATCGGTCACAAGGCTTCAGCCGATGACTGTACAGTAGCGCGCTGCCGGCTGCGCAGTCCTCTGGCTTCCCCCCCCCCCCCCACATGGAGTAGAGCATTAATCCATGTAGCCACATGCCTGAAAATCTAGTAAATGTTTCACGATTTTAAGTTCTGTTCATTACATTCTGCCCCGCAGCCTAAACCTTAAGAGCTCATTAACCATTTTGATGGACAAGTCTCTTGTATTTAGATTGTCGTTAGAGAATTTTTATGGTCCCCCTCCCATTTATGGGAAAGTGGAAGCTGCCGCTCGGTAGGAGTCTGTGCGGTTCGGTGCGGCGCGCAATCCGGCATTTCTAGTTTTGAAATAGTCCATCCCTGGGAAATAACATGTAAAGTGATTAATCGCTGTAATTAAACTAATACTGACAAAATGGGTAAACATTATTGGACAGGGGAAAACTCCTATTTTCATTTTAATTTAGGTTTTAGTAATTTTGCCTTTTTTAAAGCCGCCGCCACCACCAAACCCACCGACTACTTGGTGGCTTATATAAATAGTCACAATGGCTAATACCGTATTTTTCAGACTATAAGACGCACCCAAAATTTTGAGGGAAAGTGGAGGTTGCTTCTTATAGTCTGATGGCTGCAGGGATGGGGGGGTGCGGTGGTGGTGGAGCGGGTCATCAGAGGCAGGAGCAGCACCTACCGTGACCACGTGGGCCCGCTCATTAGCCTCATTTCATATGCACTGCTTCCCGACGCCCATCATCTCTCAGCCCTGAAGACGGCGCTGAGAGGTGCGTGGGATGATGGGTTGGGGCATCACGCATACTAAAGAGCCGGCCCACGTGATCATCCCCGGCTCCTACAGCCTCGAGTGAACATGTGTGGCTATATTCACTGCCCCCTGTGTGTAATCGGTGTGGGGGGCAGTGAATAAGTATACTCACCTGTCGGCTGGCCGCTGATGTGTGTGGAGAGCAGTGCACACAGCGATGACATAATCGCTGTGCACACGGCTCCACACAGATCAGCGGTGCTGGTGTGACGTAAATCTTCCAAGTGCAGGACTCCATCCTCCTTGGCATACCAACCAAACACACACCCAGGTACACTACATCAGCCAGCAAAGCCTGATCACCCCCCCCCCATGACAATAGGGGCACAGCAGTGGGCGGGGCCAAGCGGATAGTGACACCCACCTAGGGGTCAGGGGAGGGAACACAAATGGAACAGTACTGACTGAGGAAGTGAGGGAGTCTTTCCCGCACCTCTAGGCCCCGGGACAACACCTCCATTACCCGTGGAGGGGATACCATCCTGCTGCCCCGCTCCATCAGCTCCGGGCACCGTATACCATGGCAGTGGCGGTGCTACCAGTCATCACCGCAACCCACGGGTGGCAGCACAGACAAACTCTTCCCCTGTAAATACCGCCCTTTTTATTGTTTTTGGGGCGACGGGCCACTGCACGAGCCCCGGATCCGGCTGCCACTCGAGCCACAGCCACGATCCCGGATCCGAGCGCTTCGGGTAGCCTTCCCTGCCCCTGCCCGCCACACTGGTACAGACAGGAAGACGAGCCATGCTGCGTGGAGTGAGGAAAGGCGAGTATAAATGTGTGCCACAGGATGCCGGCCACATACCAGGATGGGAGCATTTATCTGGATAGGGGACATATATACAAGGATGGGGATAATATACAAGGCAGGAGAATCATTAGCAGGATGGGGTACCTTTTTAGAGAATTTGGGGACATTACCCCCAGAAGTGTCAGCAGCAGATCCTTGCCCCATAAGTGTCATGACCACATATTTTGCTTAAAATATTTTATTTTCAAATTTTCCTCCTCTAAAACTATTGTGCGTCTTATAGTCCGGTGTGTCTTAGTCCGAAAAATACGGTAGTTGTCTTCTACTCAAGCCACTGCTGTTTAAAGGACATTTAATGTGTCCGAAACATAGGATGTGTGACGGTGGGAGTATGCCCGCTGGGACCCCTATAAGCCTCTTATCTATTGGAGAAGTAGAGACCACCTACCTGATAGGCAATGAATGGCGCAGTGCTTGTGTGCTACTGCTCTATTTACACTGATCACCCATTCTGTGTACCTGGTGGGGTCCCAGTGGTCAGGCCCCCATGGCTTTATACTAATGTACTGTTTTGGCGGAAAGTGTTGGCACCCTTATAATTCCAAAAATGAGGTATTTCTACCAGAAAATTACTGCAATTACATATTTTGTTTACTATCACTTGTTTGTTTCCTTTTGTGTGTGTGTATTGAGTTGTAAAGCAAGATCTCTGGAGATGGACTTATAACTTTGAGGACTTAAGCCAGCTTTACACGTTGCAATTAGTTGTACAATCTCATATGCGATGTCACACGCCCAGGTTGCATACGGGATCTTATGAGATTGCACGTAGGTCGTTCATTTGCTGTCACACGTGCGTTAGTAGTCTATGTTAAATTGATCAATTTTGTGTGCGATCCTTTAGATCATGTGTTCCGTGACGTATGCATTGGGCACCTTTTTTTTTTTTTTTTTTTTTTTTTTGTTTTTTATTTATTGACTTGCCAAGCGTGTGTAATGTGTAGGGATGCGTTTTTACTACGTCATCTGCCATTCAGCGCTGCTACATGGCCGCTGACAGCAGCCACAGACAGCCATGTAGCAGAGCTGAATGGCAGATGACAGCAGACACAGACAGAGCCGCACTGTCAGAATGAACTCGGGTGAACTTCACCCGACTTCATTGTCATGCTGCGGCTCAGTCTGTGTCGCGTCGCGTCCTGATTAGCGGTCACCTGTGAAGGGCTCACCGGTGACCGCTAATCTCCTAAGTGCTCCTAAGTGACTGAAGTTAGCAGCCCTCTCTCATACTCGCCAATCCCCGATCCCCGGCGCTGCACGGCATTCACACTGCTCCGGCAGCTTTTACTGTTTTGAAAAAGCCGGCCGCCCATTAAACAATCTCGTATTCCCTGCTTTCCCCGCCCACCGGCGCCTATGATTGGTTAGTGAGACACGCCCCCATGCTGAGTGACAGGTGTCTCACTGCACCCAATCACAGCAACCGGAGGGCGTGTCTATACTGTGTAGTGAAATAAATAATTAAATAATTTAAAAAAACGGCGTGCGGTCCCCCCCCAATTTTAAAACCAGCCAGATAAAGCCATACGGCTGAAGGCTGGTATTCTCAGGATGGGGAGCTCCATGTTATGGGGAGCCCCCCAGCCTAACAATATCAGCCAGCAGCCGCCCAGAATTGCCGCATACATTATATGCGACAGTTCTGGGACTGTACCCGGCTCTTCCCGATTTTGCCCTGGTGTGTTGGCAATCGGGGTAATAAGGAGTTATTGGCAGCCCATAGCTGCCAATAAGTCCTAGATTAATCATGTCAGGCGTCTGAGACACCCTCCATGATCTCTAAATTACAGTAAATACACACACACACACACACACACACACACACACACACACACACACACACACACACACACACATCCTTTATTAGAAATAAAAAACAAACACATACCCTGGTTAACCACTTTAATCAGCCCCAAAAAGCCCTCCATGTCCGGCGTAATCCAGGATGCTCCTGCGTCGCTTCCAGCGCTGCTGCATGGAGGTGACCGGAGCTGCAGCAGACACCGCCGCTCCGGTCACCTCCACACAGCTAATGAAGACAGACGCGCGATCAGCTGAGCTGTCAGTGAGGTTACCGGCTGTCACTGGATCCAGCGGTGGCCGCGGGTAACCTCAGTGACAGCTCAGCTGATCGCGCTACTCACCGCCGCTCCTATCACCTCCACGCAGCAACTGAGGTGAGTAGCACGATCAGCTGAGCTGTCACTGAGGTTACCCGCGGCCACCGCTGGATCCAGTGACAGCCGGTAACCTCACTGACAGCTCAGCTGATCGCACGGCTGTCTTCATTAGCTGCGCAGAGGTGACCAGAGCGGCTGTGTCTGCTGCAGCTAGGGTCACCTCCATGCAGCAGCGCTGGAAGCCCACTGGTGATGGCCGCAGCTTATAGGGCAAAAAACTGGTGGCACCAGAGTCTTCACCCATAATAGATATTTTGTCCTTGTTTTTAAGGTTTAAGTGTATATTTTTCCTAGTCTTGCAGTGATAATATATGGATCGTTGATGCTGGAGCCTGATACCTGCATCTCGTGGAGCTCAGTGAGAGGTTGTTTTAACCTTGACTTTACCCGTGGCTTACTATTATTATGGCTGCGGTGATTAATGGCTGTTAATGGCCTCTGTGCCGTCCTTGGTGACATTGTGCATGGAAGAGTACAGCAGACAAAGCCTTCCTCCCCCTTCTTGTTCTCGGTGCCTGCGGCTGCAGGGTCATGCTGAGAGTTGTAGTTTTGCAACAGCGGTGAATGAATGTTTGGAAGGAGCTGTGCTCTACACCATCAGAAGTGTCGCACTGTTTTTCTTTTTTGGCAGACACATCGGATAACGCAGCCAACAACGTGTTGCATTGTACGACGTCCTGGCAGATGATCGCGGCACAGGCAGACACTTGTCCTCTGAGCAGTTCAAATTTGGAAAAACCAGGTTCATGGTTTTGTTTGAAAAGCCCTTATTGTTCCTGTATGAGGAGCTCACGTTACAGGGCACAGCCGCAGTCTGGCACCGCCATGTTGACCAAACAGGGTCATGAGGATCAATTGTCACCCACTGCTCCCTCCAGGAGGTGCACAAGATACCTGCGGGTTTATACTCTATATATGACTATTTAAACACATTTGATGTATGGTTTGTTTAAAAGAACTGAAGTCCTCAGTGGTTGATACCTTTTTAATGGATAACTGAAAAGATGGTAATAATAGCAGCTTTCCAGACTACTCAGGTCTCTTCATCAGGCATGGTATAACACAACATCTGAAGAGTCACATATTTATACACAACAGGACATAGAATGGGGCAGTAAAAAAAAAAAGTTATGTGAAGCAGAACTATCAGTATGGCAGGGGGCAAACTGTTGTGGCCTTAAATATTGTTGTGGTTCATAGATAAGCAGTGTGAAAGTTTTATTGTCCTCTGATTGGGGTCTGGTTTGGGCTGTGATGGTGTGTGTGTGTATGTGTGTGTATGTTTGTATATATGTGTGTGTGTGTGTGTGTGTGTGTGTGTGTGTGTGTGTATCTATCTATCCTTGGAAAACACTAGTTGGTTTGCTGGTGAAAAGTATTGTAATGCTTCTTGGCTCTTAAAATATTCTATGCACTTTATTTTATATCTTGGGATCTTGCCCTTTTTTTTTTTTTTTTTATACATATTTAAAGGGGTGGGGGGGTCTCCTGCACCACTAAGAAGCTGCTTGAAAGCTGCACAGTGTGGACTGTCCGGCTTGGGGCAAGGCTTTTTTGACCCTTACATGTTCGCCCTTCTGCCCCCAAATCTCAGTGCTTTGATTGTCATCCTCCATATACAGAAGACACATTACATATTATCTTAAGGCCAATTTTGACCCTTTTTGATTAAGCCTGGGAGCGTTGTTTCTCCCCCCCCCCCCCCCCCCTTCCCTCACTAATTTAATCCGAACTCTTCACAGTGTAATTTTAGTATCCCAAAACTTTTTTTTTTTTTTTTTTCTTTTTTCTATGTATTCTCCCCCCGTGTCCGGCTTTTGTGGTCCTGACGTGGATTAATATCAGGGTTAGGAGTTTCTCCTGTTGTCCAGGATACGACCCGGCTCTCGGTGCTTATTCTCTGCCTCCAGGATACAAGAATAAGCCCCATCAGTGATACAAAGTCAGAAGCTGAAACTATCGGGACCTCTCTCCAAAGCTACAAACTAAAGTATCTGCCTTCCCATCCACAAATAAAACTACAAACATGCGACTGTAAAGAACGAGGCCTGATGCTGATTGCTGGGAATGAGGAGGCGACTTAATCCACTTTTTTTTTTTTTTTTTTTTGGGCCATGGATGGGCAATAATATGGAGAGCTGTGTGTGCAGACACCCATCTACTGCTGGGGACACAAGATGAAACCCTGTAGAGAATGTCAGATGGGCTTTTTTTTAATGTTCTTTTCAGTAGTCACAGCCACACAATGGGGCTATAGGATCCCCCTGGACTCATTGATTTTACTACAGGTCATGTTATCTTTAGGCCTTATGCACACCGCACCCCTTAAGTGCATATTGGGGTGTAATCTGGACATGCCCTGGGAATTCAGTGAGCTGCATAGGTCTGCAAAATGCAACATTTGCTGAAACCTCTTATGGGGCAGAGGGTCTGAGAAAAGCCACAGGTCTCCAATACCTGGCTCCACTGTGCTCACAAGGCATTATATTACACTGTAACCTTTATAGTGAAGCCCTCCCCCGCTTTACCCACATGGGCTTATCTTGCGCTTTCATTTATACAATGTGTAAATGTGACGACCTGGACTAGCCAGGTGGTCACAGGTAGGCCATTACATAACACCAGTCCCACACAGGTAACACCAGCCATGCACATACACCCTAGTCACCTCCCTCAGTGCTTAATGGACACACCAGGGGGGCGGAGCCAGGTGGTTGGCCACGCCCACAGAGTCGTCCAGAGGGCCTGAGGCAGGAAACAAACAGTTCAGTCAGTCAGGCAAGTTGAAGAGTTCAGTTTGGAGTGTTGAGGAGTGAAGGAGTGTGCAGCAGGCCTGTGGTGACAGGTCTGCAGCGGAAACTGACAGGTGCCAGGGTCGTTGCTCGCACACCTTGGCTAGGAGGCAGGCGGTGGCCTTAGCCTGCAGGAGCCGGGAAGATGGCCAGGTGGAACCGTAAGGGACCGGGACAGGGTAGTGGCCCGCCGGTACCGAACTGGGGAACCGACTGGAAACCAGAGCACCACTGGACCACGTTGAATTTACTGATTGAGGTCTGGACTTTAGGTTCATTCCCATCCGAAGTCCCGACTGAAGACAACAGCCCACCGAGGGGGATAGAAAGCCACCACACAGGCAGAGAGATCCCACAGGCCAGCGCCTGCGGGCAAACTGACTCCACCGGTACATACACAGCCGGGGAGCGGACTCCTGCTGCTAAGACACAGGCAGTCTACACAGACCTAAGGTGCAGGAAGAAGGCCAGGACCACCAACCTGGGTGGGGGACCAGACGCAGCTGGCTGCGGGCACCGACCACCATCAACTTTGTTTACCAGAGACTTGTGTGTCTCAATAATAGTGAGTACAACAGTGCCATCCAGCCGTGCACCACCCAGCCACTACTCTCACCAAACTGGTTCCGGGGCCACCATCCCTGCCCACGGAGGGGTTAACATCTTGCTGCACGACCATCTCCCCCGGGTGCCCCCCGTAACTGCAGCGGTGGTGTCTACATCTTCACCACGTCCTGTGGGTGACGTCACGAACTCTAACACGGCTCCGGCCGTACACCTACCTAGCCACCCCATCGAGATTGCCAGCAACCCCCTTGCAGAGCGACGTGACCCCCGGGTCCGGAGGCGCTCGAGCCACCCACCAAACGAGCCCGGACCCGAGCGGCTCGGCTACAGCCGAGCGCGAGGCGGTACATAAATATTCTCTTTTGGCTTTTTGCTGTGTTTTTAGACTGTAAGGCTGTGTGCACAGTGAGGATTTGGTTGCATTTCTGCAGGACCCCCCCTCCCCCTTCTTTTTTTTTTTTTTTTTATTGCAATCGATGTTGAAAATCGCAGGCAACAAAAATTGCTGAAAGAAATTGACATGCTGAAGTGTTTTCTGCATCAAATCTACAAGGAAAAAAACACTCGTGCACTTGAGGATTCTCATTGGCTTTGCTGATAACAGGATTTTCTTGCACTTTGATAAAACTGCATTTAAAAAAACTGCACACAGCCTTATTCCATATGTCTCCACAGTGGTCCTCTACAGGAGTAATGACCACATAATCCCTGGTGTGTGGGTTTTGGTTTTTAAATCTGTTTTTCTTCCAATAAAGCACTTGCCCTTTTTAAGGTGAAGGGTTAGATACAGTGTGCAGATAAAAGAAGGCACAGACACTTCTGAGGCTCCATAGCCCTGTTTATCTGCAGACCCTCTGCCCTGTCCTCTTCTCCCCGGAGTAATCATCCTGGGTCAGAGGTGAGGGGAGCAGCGGCCTCTGGGCAGGGGAATATTTCAGCTCCTGCAGGGCAATCGCTCTACTTGTTTTGACATTTCTATTTGACTTGAATGGATTTTTTATTTTTTTTTTTTCTTCTTCCCCGCACTTCTTCTCTTTGCTTGCAATTCTTATATATATATATATATATATATATATATATATATATATATATATATATATATATATATATATATATATATATATATATATATATATATATATATATATATATATATATATATATATATAATAATTGTTCTGAGTCTGACTTTTAAGCCTTGAAATTCTGGTTTTCCAAAATCTTTTTGGGCCCCTTGTTAGGAAGTTTGATCAATAACTTTAGTACCGTAAGATGCTGGTAGTGGTATCTGTGCCTTGTTATTGAGCGCTGTGTGTCCAATATTCTTTAGCTGGAATTGCAATATACACTGATCGGCCATAGAAAAAGAAATCGGTCTGCGGTCTAAAGGACGGACTGGTCACTCAGCAAAGCACTTTTTTACTGAAAGACTATATGGCTGCTCTCTGATCTGCACATCGATGCTTACTAGTGAGTATGCATGCATGCACTACCATGCTCAGTACTCGTAACTAGTGATGAGCGGGCACTACCATGCTCAGGTGCTCAGTACTCGTAACTAGTGATGAGTGGGCACTACCGTGCTCAGGTGCTCAGTACTCGTAACTAGTGATGAGCGGGCACTACCATGCTCAGGTGCTCAGTACTCGTAACTAGTGATGAGCGGGCACTACCATGCTCAGGTGCTCAGTACTCGTAACTAGTGATGAGCGGGCACTACCATGTTCAGGTGCTCGGTATTAGTAACTAGTGATGAGCGGGCACTACCATGTTCAGGTGCTCGGTATTAGTAACTAGTGATGAGCGGGCACTACCATGCTCGGGTGCTCAGTATTAGTAACTAGTGATGAGCGGGCACTACCATGCTCGGGTGCTCAGTATTAGTAACTAGTGATGAGCGGGCACTACCATGCTCGGGTGCTCAGTACTAGTAATTAGTGATGAGTGGGCACTACCATGCTCAGGTGCTCAGTATTAGTTACTAGTGATGAGCGGGCACTACCATGTTCAGGTGCTCGGTATTAGTAACTAGTGATGAGCGGGCACTACCATGCTCGGGTGCTCAGTATTAGTAACTAGTGATGAGCGGGCACTACCATGCTCGGGTGCTCAGTATTAGTAACTAGTGATGAGCGGGCACTACCATGCTCAGGTGCTCAGTACTAGTTACTAGTGCTGTTTTGGCACAAGTGCGATCTACACAATTATTGGGCTTGTAATGTTGCTGCTGCTCAGTGGATGTGTGGTATGTAGTGGTGGTCTCCGGGATTAGACAGCTGTGGCTGACTTTATTTGTGGGTTGGGTAAACCATCATTCCAATTCTTTGCCATTGTTCTTCTTGCTTAGGGTGAAGACACTGTTCCCCTTCCTGAAGACCTTGATGGTTCTGGGGATGATGAGGATTTCTCTGGATCAGGATCCGATGGTGAGTGCAGATTTGTTTTTCTTTTATTTTTACTCTGCTCCTCCTCAGATATTGAAAAGGCTTAAAAAAACAAACCAAAAAAAAACCCCTTGGTATTCAAATTGGAGATCTGGCATTTATATAGTTAAAGGGAATTGTCCCTTCATCATGCTGCTGTAAGAGTACATAGCAAAAATCTGACAGACCCTGATTCCAGCAAGATATAACTTATTTACTATTCTTTCTCACTATACTCCTAATGAATACTGTGTAATACTCGCGTATTCATTCCAAATAGCATGTGTAATGCAAGTTAATGAGGAATACTCGCAATGTAACGAGTAACCCGAATGCTGTACTATTCGTGCGAGTAGCAAATAGTGTGGAACTCGGGTTACTCATTACATTGCAAGTTATTTCCCGTTGACTTGCATTGCACATATTTGTAAGAATACCCCAGTATTACACAGTATTCATTAGGAGTATAGAGAGTACGAATAGTTAGGTACTCGCTCAACTCTAGCGATAAGATCCCTGATTCTCTGCAGCAGAGCTCTGAATGCAGAGCCCTGTATAACCCCGCCCACACCATGGATTAGCTGCTTTTTATCAAAGTATATAGTTACTAAGGTTGAAAAAAGCCCTAGGTCCATCTAGTTCAACCTTCCTCCACCAGTTCTACATTTGGTCACAAATTCATTTATAACCAACAATGTTGTGTACTGAGGAAATCATCCAGCCCTTTCTTAAAAGCTGTTCTAGTATCTGCCATTACTACTTCTTGTGGTCGGCATTCCACAGTCTGACTGCTCTAACTGTAAAGAACCCTTTCCTATTTAGCTGCCGGAATCGCTTTTCTTCCACTCACAGTGATGCCCCCTGGTCCTTAGTAATGTCTTTGGAAGAAATATATTTATTATTGAAAACTGCTAATTAGTGGTTGGACCAGGCAGCAAAACACCTAGTCCTGCAATGATGATGATCTGCTGATTTTTATATTGAAACCACAAAACACAGTTAGACATTGCTGGAATCAAAGTCTCTGCCCCTACATCATGCTGCTCTCAGATCACATAGCAAAAACCTGCTGACAGATTGCATTTTAAGACGGTCACTATGGACTAGTGAGTGTCTTATTGAGTGTTAGGAACTAAAGCAGCCATCCAGTGTGAGGATTACCGCCAGCATCTCGCCCACCATAGGTCTGCCTCTGCTTGGGCAGTGTTCACATGCAGCATGTATCCATAATTATTCGAACATACAAAATATTGGCACCTTTTTAATGTCAGGTAGGAATGTCTGTACCAGGATAGCACAGTCAACTTTTTATTTTTGTTCTCTACATAGCACTGACTGTGAGTCATTTTATCGTGATGCGGTGGTGGATTACACATCGGTGTTTGACGCTACTGGACCAAATTCTTCTTTTCTTAAATTGGTTGAAAATAACAAATCTATAACTGTTTTATAGGTTTCTTTGTGGACTTGGAGTCTGACGTAAAGGTCTATAACACATCTGTCTCGACTCTGATGCCCACCATGGAAGCATCTACAGCAGCTCAAGGGCCGGAGATTGTAGATGAGGAAGAAACTAAAACTGAAGACCCCATCACCACGAAGTCTGCGGAAACCACAAAATCCCCCATTGACCCTGTTGCTGTGGATATTGATGATGAAGTGACCACAAAAGAAGCCACAACATCTCCATTCCACCAAGAAGAAAATGACTCTAAGAAACACCATCATCATCATCATCATCATCATCCCCACCATCATACAACCACGTCTAGCACAACTCTTCCTTCTGAGTCAGACGGAGATTATGTTGCAACAGATATTCCTCCTGGAGTTGATCTGCCGGAAGAAACTACAACGCGTACACCTGATACAGAGTCTGGGTTGCATCCCGTTCCCCAGGAGCTGACTACTCCTGTCGGGGATTTGGCAAAGCACGGTGTTCTCCATGAAGAAACAACCTCCGGGGCTACAAGTACCTATGTGGATAATGAAGAAGTTGCTGTGGATCCATTAGATAATCTACCACCCTTGGTAACTACAACTGTGGCAGAAGACTCTCACACAAACGAAGATCATCATCCTCACCACCACCATCATCATCATCACCACCACCATCATCCTCCTCATACTACAACTCCATTTGGTGGGTTAGATGTTATGGAAGAAGTGACTACAAAGCCCTCCGACCCGGTTCTTGATGAGGGTAATGCGGAAGAAGGAGAAAAGGCAACTACCGTTGCGGAGGATGAACACCCTCATCATGGTCATCACCATGAAGCTACCACCATGCCTACTGAACCCGAAAAGCCTTATGAAGTTCACACACCAGATCCAAAGGGCAGGAGAATCTATGTCCCCGACGATAGAAGCACAACGGCTGTCCCAGTAATAGGCGACGAAGAACACATCCCCGAGGATACGGAAGCTGAAGACCTCCCCAGCACCACGGTCCAGTATAACGTCTCCAGGAGCCCCTTTGATGAAAACGATGAGATTCCCGACTCTAAGGAGGAAGGACCATCAGGGGTCGCAGATGAGGCAAGTCTTGGTGATGTACCTTTCTTCACTAGTAGAGGCAGTCAATAATGGTTTTTTCCTAGTCTCCTATTAAACCCTTAGGTTGTCCAACTGAATGAAAAATTGCCCTAGACAGGTTTCAAAAAAATATTAATACAACTTGCGAAGATAGATTTGATTAGGGCCACCAATGTTCCTCTGTGTGGGGTAGGAGATGCAGGTAGAACTCTACATCTTCGTCATCTTTGTTGGTGACTGGCTTATCGGGGGCTGACTATGACTGAAGCATACACAGGCGAGGGTTTGGCTAGGACTATGAGCCTGACTGTCTGTCTATGCAAGCGCCTATCCCCCTCGGGATGGCCTGTATAAGTGCACCCTAAAAAAACACTTAATGCAAAGTTACTTTTGTGGTCTATTGAACTTGTAAAGGGATGTCCAGCTCCGCTCACTGATGGCAGGTACCTATCCTAATCATTCGCTCCGTGGGAGTGCGAACGTGTCCAATTCTATCTGCTAGACATGACCTCTTCAGCACCCCTCACCTCGTAATGTGGATGTGAGCGGAGCCAGATACCACCTTCTTAAATGTACACATTTGATCAGGAGGACCCAAATTTACTATATAGATAGTCCATTTTAGACCTTTTCATATTTATTGCACAAAGGACATCATTGGCACCAGAAGGACCCTAATGCCTGGCCTTGGTCTGGTTCCACTGAGGTGTACTACCTATCTTCTAGAAATGCCAACAATTGCTTTACAACAGATTATACATCAGGGTTGGATATTTTATTTTTATTTTTACTTTCTTTTAGGATATATTTTTTGAGGCTGCTAATCCAGTTCTCAATGAAGGCAGAATGAACCCATCCTCTGAAGACGGGAACTCTGACTCCTCACATGGGATCATGGAAAGGAAGGAACTTCTTGCAGGTAAAACTTGGTTCCACTAGTTCTACATGGGTCATGTCATGGATAGTAATATATCACAATGATTGTGGCAAAGGCGTTGTCCAGAGAACATTTCTACATTATCGATTTTTCTGATATTTGGGTTCTCGTGGCTTTCTTTGTCTTGCGTGGTCTCATACTTGGTCCTCTACAATCTGTTTGTCTCTTAGGAATCATCGCAGGTGGAGTGGCCGGTTTGGTGTTCGCAGCCGCCTTGGTTGTGTTTGTACTATACAGGATGAAAAAGAAAGATGAAGGCAGCTACTCTCTGGAGGAACCAAAACAGTCCAACGGTGGATATCAGAAGCCAAGGGAACAGAAGGAGTTCTACGCATAGTCCTGCAATTCTTCGTCTCCTCTTGTGAGATCTGCCTCTACTTCCTCGTTCTCGGGCCACAGCTTTTGCTCTGTGGCTTTTTGTTTGTTTCAAAGGACGACTACTGGACATTATTTATGGAGAAAGCCTTCATCGTGCCTTTCCACAGCTCCGTGCCTTTATTTTTCGAGGAGGCTTTTATGTTGTCCGCTCGCGAGTTAGACTACTTTCGGTACAATGTCACAAAGCACATCTGACTGGGTACCTTCAACGCAATCGTTCCACACCTTCCTCTGCTGACTTTTCCTATGTGTCTCAGTTCAATTTTACAAAGATATATCTATTTTTTTTTTTTTTTTTTTCTCCCCTAAATCATAAAAAAATACTAAAATCCAGTTACACCCCACCATGGCACTTAAAATCCAAGTGTTACACCCCAACTCCTTTCATTCCCATCACCTAACCATCGAGGTTGGTTCTCGCAAAAAAAGCTTATCTGATCCATCCCAGAGGCTTTATTTGGGGTTCGTTTTAGTTTTTTCTTTACTACTTTTATTTTTTTTTTCTTTAGCCTTAAACTGCCACAACTATTTATTCACTTGTTTATAAATCTGTTCTGTTGATAATCCGAGGAATATCAGTGGTCGAATGTGCACCTTCCACCATCAATCGTTTTTTTCTTCTTGCACTAACTGTCCTCCGTTCCTTTTTTTTTGAGCTGTTTGCTGTTTCGTGTTTTATATTCAGTGTTCGTCGTTTTTATTTTCTCCTCCCATCGGAGCATATGCAGTGCCAATGTTAATGTTTGTGCACCTCACCCCCCCCCTTTTTTTTTTTTTTTTTTTATTTTTACATTTCAGACACCCTTATATATTACAGAACTGTTACAATTAGAGGTATTGACCCCCCCACACACTTTTTCATCTCATGACATTTCTGTTCTGTATGACAATTGCAACGCTGCTTCTGGGGTATTTTAATTTTGCTCATTGGGATAGTTATAAACACTACAGATGTTTTTTTTTTTTTTTTCGTTAAATACATGGATAAAATGTTAGTAGTCTATGGGTTCAGTCTTTTTATTTGATTTTTGGTGAAACCAGACTAGATCTATTATGGGGTCTTCAAGAGATTTTTCATCTGCACTGTTTTGTTTGTAAAATCTGATTACTAAAGCTGGCTGACAGCCTGTTTAAAAGTTTGCCCAGGAGGCAGACTGGTTGCTATGGATACCTTTTTTTGTAAATGGAGTTTCCTAGCAACCAGTCTGTTTCAAATTGCTCAGGTGAAGTCCTAACTGTCAGAGGTCACCAGAAGGAAGGAGTCTTTACTGCCGTATTAATCAGATTTTTGCAAAACTAAATCTGGTTGTAAAATGTCAAGAAACCCATGAAGTTTCTGGGTTGTACTTGCCTTATGCACACATGGCCTTAATCTAGTATTTTATATACTGAGTGAATGTAATTTTTTTTTTTTTTTTTTTGGATCCATTTTGCCATGTCTAAAGTTTGTGCTGTGCATATTATTTGGTCTGTTCCTGATTTTCTCCCAGGACTTGCTTTTGGTTTTATGATACACTAATACTGTAATATATAAAGTTTGTCTTTGATGCAATATATTTTCACAGCTTCAGTTAAAAAGCATTTTTGCACCCTCCAAAATAAAAAAAAAAAAAAAAAATATTAAAAAACATCCCCAGTACTTAAAGGGAACCTGTCACCACTTTTTTGGCCTATAAGCTTACAGCCACCACCACTGGGCTATTGTATACTGCATTCTAACATGCTGTATATAAGAGCCCAGGCCACTGTATAGAACAAACACTTTTTAGTACTTACCTAACGGTCGCTTGGTTGGCCTTATGGGCGTCTCCGGTGGCGGCGCTGCCTCTTTCAACCACTTCGTCGTCCTTCTTCTGAAGCTGCGGTGCATGACGCGTCCGACGTCATCCACACTCGCCGGCATTCAGGCTTTGAGCAAGCGCACTTCGGTCTGCCCTTCGCAGGGCAGATCAAAGTATTGTAGTGCGCCTGCGCGGAACCGGCAAGTGTGTATGCCGTAGCTGCATCATGTACACAGGCCTCAGAAAGAGGACGAAGATGGCCAAAAGAGGAGGCGCCAGCACTGGAGAAAGACGCCCATAAGGCCCACCGCACGACCGTTGGATAAGTATTATCAAGTGTCTATGTTGTCACAGTGGCCTGGGCTCTTATATACAGCATTCCAACATGCTGTATAGAAGAGCCCGGTTGTGGTGGCCGCAGCTTATAGGCCAAAAAAGTGATGAGCGGTTCCCTTTTAAGCCTACAAGGAATCCTCTCCCAGATTGCTAGTATTGGAAATCTGGGTGACCATCTCTACATGCTTCATTTTAAAGGCGTTTTGAATGAAAAGTCTGCAGTCTCTTATCTAAATTGTAGCGAGCGATACTCGCACTGTCAGGATTGTTTGGTGTTGGTGAGACCGCGGTGGTCACCAGACCACAGGTATGTGATTTGCGTAGGTCCAGCCAAATTCCAACTATGTGCACAGCATCGCTCCATACAAGTGAATTAAGCCAGGCACATATGGTCGTTCGCATGACCGCCTGCTCTCGCCAGCAACACTAGAGAATCTTGATAGTGTGCTCTGTGCGCACTGTAAGGATTCAGAAGTCTCCAGTTACATGTGATAAATGCCTGCAGTTATTCTAAGACCGGGCAGCACCTTTTTAAGACTGCATTTACATGTTGCGGCTTTCTATCGAAGCAGCGCTGTGCTCTTCCTACAAAATCAATTCATATTGTACAGAAATATTTGTTTTTACTTCAAAACGGCGTGGCCATTATGATCGGCCGTGTAGTCTTGCAGGTGAAACGGCAGCAGAGAGCGTCTGCAGTATTAAATTGCAGCATGAACGCAACCTAAAGGTTTACTCCTAATTTTACTAGGGTCCTTATTGCCACCTGCACCCTAATGGACTGTGAACCTAGATGGATTTTCCATTGAATAGTGTAGACTTTTTTTCTGCTATGGCTGTCGTACTGAAGTGTCTTCTCGATAACACAGAACAAGTAAGCAATAGCTAAATTTGATGCAGATGAGACTTAAAGGGGTTGTCCATTACTTGGGCAACCCCCTGCTCAATTTGTAGGTTCTCCCCTTCTTAAAACAACGATTATACTGACCGCCGGCGCCGTTCGGCACTCGCTCTCTCGACGTTCGTGTATCAGTCTTGCGGCCAATCTAACACTTCCAACAAATTACATGCATCTGGAGCAAGTGAGCACTTCCACTCTTCTATAGATGTGACCTGCCCGAAAACTGGGAGCGTGAAGTGGCCACAAGACTTGATGTGCGCCATCTTGGTAGAGACCGTGCCAGCACCATTGGAACGGCACCAGCAGCGAGCATAAGTCTTATTTTAAAAAGGGGAAACCTGTGGATTGAGGGGTTTCAAAGTACAAAAACTTTATATTTGGTGAGTATTTTATTTTTTTAAGTCAGAAATGCGTGTTAACAATTTAAATGTTTATATGTGTAAATAGGTTTTAAAAGTTCTTTTTAGTATTTTTCTAATTGTTGTGATTTATTTGCATCCTTCCCTGACTCCTTTCAGGAATCAATATCAGCCTTGGGCAAATCAATAATGATTGTTGGATTCGACCAGTCGCTATTGCTGTTCACTCTTCCATCGGGCGTGAAGGGATGAGGTTGGCGGTGTAATATCGGAGGACAGGTCCGATTTTAGTAAGAATAGGAACGAGACTATTAGATCTGGTACCGCCCAGTGCCCCATCTGGATCTCTTTGCACCCAATGTAAGATTGTGGGAGAATATGATGATCACCACACTTCCAAGTTGGCCACGCACATTAAAAACCTGTTAAAGGATGGGGCATCTTAAAATGCAACATGCCCGATCCTCCATACCATGTTATCTGCCATTGATGGATGTGTTGCAGTGTATACACAAATGATCATTGGCTGTTTCTACAGGGTTCAGCTGACATTTCTCATTTGTGCAGGCGGCTGTACAGTTTGCTGTAAGCAATTAAGATATAGCAGTAACGAGGGCTGACAACTCAGGGATAAATGCACGCGCAATGAGCAGAGTTGTATTTGACAACCTGCCTGACGCAAACTTTGCGTTTCCAGCTGATCGTGCCTTTACGACTCACAATCCGCAGGTTCCGATTTCCGGGTCTCCCAGGACCGGTTGTACAAGGCTGCATTCTTATAGCAATGTTTTAAGGAACCAAAAACTTTGTACCATGTGACTCATTAAACAGTTTTCTGTAACATATTGTAAGGGTAAAATGCAATAAAATTTTACTTTGAAAAACCTTTTGTGGACACTGGATGTTTTTAAGGAAAATGTAACTTCAAGGATTGAATGCTTTGCATTTGTTGTTTCCTGTCCTTTAGCATAAATCACCTACAAGCTAAAACTCTGCCGTACAACATAGCCATGAACCGTTCCGAGTCTCATGTGCTGCAGTTTCTCTCTCCTGTAGTTCTTCTCCATCAGCATTCTGCCAGCACTTTAGGTGCTGAATTTACCTTTCAATCACCAACCCATGCATGTTGTTCTTCTCTGCTCCCTTACACTTAAGGCTGGAGTCACCCTTGCGATGTGAGACTCGCGCGAGTCTCACATTGCATCACCCGGCATGGCCACACACTCTCCTGACAGGAGCGGGTCAGCTGCATGTATTTCTATGCAGCTGAGATGGCCTGCAGCTCTCCTGACAGGAGCATGTCAGGTGATGTGATGCAAGACTTGCACGAGTCTCTCACAAGTGTGACTCTGGCCTAAGGCCGCTTTACACGCTTCGACATCGCTAGCGATCGCACCCGCCCACGTCGTTGGTGCGTCCTGGTCAAATCGCTGCCCGTGGCGAACAATATCACAGGTACGCGTCACACTTACCTTCCTAACGACGTCGCTGTGGGCGGTGAACAACCTCTTCTCTAAGGAGGCGGTTCGTGTGGCGTCACATGGCAGGCCACCAATAGAAGCGGAGGGGTGGAGAGCATCCGCATGAACGTCACTCCCACCTCGTTGCCAGAGGACACAGGAACGCTGTTCGTCATTCCCGGGGTGTCACACGTAGCGATGTGTGCTGCCTCAGGAACGACTAACAACCTGCGTCCACAACAAGCAACGATATTTTGAAAATGAACGACGTGTCAACGATCAGCGATTTGGTGAATATTTGGGATCGATAACAGTCGCTCGTAAGTGTCGTGCAACGACGTCACTAACGAGGCCGGATGTGCGAATTCCGTGACCCCAGAGACCTCTCGTTAGCGATGTCGTTGCGTGTCTCGGGGCCTTTACTGTATTGTGCCTCCTCCACATTACACCTACAGGCTGTTTTGGACATCCCTTTCTACATAGGTATTAATATGTAGCTGGTTCCCCCACTCACCCTTTCATTCCTGCTGTTTCCACCTTTTCTAGGAAGGTTTTTCAAAAGATTTCAGTACAATATATGGGAATTTTTTTCCACCCCAAACCTCCCCTTAAGCGCGCCCCCCCCCCCCAACCACCACATTCAGAACATTTTGTGAGGTGACACTGATGTTGGGTAGAGGCCGGGTTAACAGTCTCCGTTCTGTTTCATGCCAAAGTGTTGGATGGGGCTGAGGTCCAGACTGTGGTTGCTCATGTCCTTCCACACCTAATTCCCCCCCCCCCCAACACCCCCAACCATGTCTTTATTGGCCTTGTGCTCTGGGCACTGTCATGGGGGAGCAGAAAAGGGGCTTTGCCAATCTATTCCCACAAAATTAGAAGCTTTGATTGTCCAAAATGTCTTGGTGATGAATCATAAGATTTCCCTCCACTGTAAGTGGTTGACTTCGACCCCTGAAAAACAAGCACATTACAGTATCCCTCAGACACCAAACTACAGAAGGCACAACAGACGGGTAACTTTTTCGCATTTGCAAAACTCACTTGTCCATCAGATGGCATATAAAGATGTGGGAACCGTCACTGCACAGGACACGTCTCCTCCAGAATCCAGTGGTGACGATTTACACCACTCCATCCGATGTTCGGCATTGTGTTTGGTGAGGTACAGCTGTATGCAGTGGCTTGACCATAGCCACGAGGTGCACGGTTTTGTGCTGATGTGAATGCCCGAATTTAACTTGGAGCTAGTGATGCGTGAGCACTCCAATGCTCAGGTGATTTGTACTCTTAACGAGCATTTTGACACTTGGGACGGGCTTGACTCTTTAATCAAGTAACATAGAAGTCTATGAGGCACTCGAGCATTTTTCCGGAAGATCTTCTAAGCTTTCTTAAACTCAATTGTTCTCAGCAGCACCTCATCCTGGGTTCATTTGTGCTGCTGAGAACATTGTTTAGGATGTGAAGAGTATTTTGTGTGAAAGAGTGGCCCAAAATCCCACCTGAGCAATGCATGCTACTAGTTTCTCTATACAGGATGAGTTTTCAAGCTTTAACTCCCAACAAAGGCTTTTGTACAAAGCATTATATAAATTTCAGCAAGTGTGTTCTATACTTTTATCCTGTGTAATTTCTTAGTACAAATCACTAGATTTATGGACATCTATGGTTTTGATTCCTCTGCCTGTGTGGATTGGATGGGTTGTTGCCAACGTCTGAGAAATTCATGTTCATAGCGTGTGGTGTTTTTTTTTTTTACCATATATAATGGAAAAAAACCTGCACCAACCAACCTGCGGTAAAAACGCATGTGTTTTTCGGTGCGTTATCTGTGGGTTTTTTGAACGCAAGTGCGCTGATCTTTTTTTAGACTCAAATTTCTTGAGAAAAAGCCTTTTTCTAGTGCGCACAGGGCCTAATGCTCACCTAGGGAGTGATCGATCCAGTAGGTGTCGTTGCTCTCCGGTCCAGTTGCACTCACCGTTGTTCTGGGGCCAGTGTGCATGATGCCTCCTACGTCATACAGGCTGGCATTTGGGTCCTGCGCAGGTGCGCTTTTGATCTGCCCTCCTCAGGGTAGATCAAAGCGCTGTAATGCACAGGCGGGAAGACAGGTTAGAGACCACCCGGACATGCGCACTACAATACTTTTGATCTGCCCTGAGTAGAGTAGATTAAAGTGCGCCTGCGCAGGACTGCAATGCCTGCCTTTGTGGCTGACATTAGCTATGTCATGCACACTGGCCTCAGAAGGAGGATGGCGATCGCCGCCGAGAGTAGACACCCATCAGACCGGACTGTTCCCTAGGGGAGTATAATAAAGGTCTTTTATGTTATACACAGCAGCCTGGGCTCTTATACACAGTATTCTAGAATACTGTGTATAAGAGCCCAGACTGCTGTGTATAAGAGCTCACTGGTGGAGGCTGCAGCTTAGTTGCCAAATCTGGTGACCGGCTCCCTGTAAATGCATACAGCACGCAGACTGTACACTGATCTCATCCGTGTGCTGCTTTTTTTTTTTTGTGTCTTAGACATTTTACTACTTCGTACATAAGGGGGTTAACAGCTTAACACGGGCCGAAAGTTTGTAAGTGTCTAACACAAAGTAATGGTATAAAATTGGGCTAGAAAGTCCTATAACTACAGCCCATTTCTAAAAATGTTTGGACGCGGTGTACAATGTAAAGAAAACGAGGATGCGATGATCTGGCAATCTCCTCACCATGTTTCATTCACGGTGAACGTCGGCCATTTTTCCATTTCTTTTGAAGAAGTTAACTACTTTAGAAATTGCTGGGAGTAACACATCTCCAAAAAGTTGTGTGCAGGTGGTGTCCACCCTTGTGTAACCTTTTCTTTATGACAACAATCTGGAAAGTTGAGGAGACCAGTCGCTGGAGTTTTCAGAGTGAAATTTTGGATCATTCTTTGATGTTGGATTCTCTGCTCAACAGTCCAGTCCGGTCCAGGGTACTTGTTGGAAGATTTTTCATTGCATGTGTTTTCTATTGTTCCGGTCTGGACCACCGGCAGCCTCTCCATCACCTGGTTGTAGATGAACCATGTTCATAAATTTGTACCGTTATAAGACTGTCTAGTCTAAAGCTTCATTTACGCAGCAAGAGAATAGTTTTCGAAGGTTGTTAAAACGCTCATTTCTCAATTCTTTTGCCATATAAACAGGCTGCCGATCGACTTATGTACGAGCAAAACGCTTGTTCGTTAAGTGAAATTTTTTCTAACACAGCTCAAAAAAATTATTTTCAGTAGTACAAGGTGGCCATAAAATAACCTAAAGTGTTTGGAGCCATGTGCAGCCTGACCCAGTGGACAGAATTGGCTGAAAATTAGTATTTATGCTAGTCCAGGCATGGGGAAACGGATGGAATCTTAAAAAATGTTTATACCAAAACCCCCTACCAGGTGAGCGTGCCTTTCAACTCAGTCTGCCTGTCTCTTTGCCGGATGGTGCGCCGTTAGTACGGTTTTATGAGAATACCAGGAATGCTACAGCTGCACTGAAGGCCTTTCGTCCTTAGCGGTCCAATGGCTGTCAATTTGTTGGCAGATGAGGACATGTTTTGGGGCAACAGGGTTACTGAGTGGTCATCCAGGGCGAAGGCGACCGGTAAGTAGAGAGGTTGTGGAGAACATTGCCACTGCTGTCATGGAACAGGGCACGAACAACCCTGCCGGGAACAGCCGTGCACACTGTTTCCAGGCATTTGGGGCTTTCATACAGCACAGTGTGGAAAGTTCTCCGAAAGGTCTTGCGGGCATACCCATACAAAATTAGCCAACAACTTCTTCCAATGATACTCGCATGACTTTTGCATTCATGTTTCTGGTGAGCGTGGAAGTGGATGGCAGTTGGCCATGGAATGTTCTGTGGTGCGACGAAGGGCATTTTTACCTGAATGGAACGGTGAATACACAAAACTGTTGCATATGGGCTACCGAAAATCCTCATGCGGTCAAGGGAGTTTCGCTGCATTCACCAACATAACAGTTTGGTGTGGCTTCACCTCATCATTCATCCTTGGACCGTTCTTTTACGAAGAAACGAGGCCAACTGGGGTTACTACCTGTTCGTGACAGTGCGAGATACCAGACCATGCTAGAAACAGTGGTTGTTCCGCAACTCCAAGAGCGGCAGGGTCTTCAGACGACCACCTTCATGCATGATGGAGCATCTCCTCACATCACAAATCGTGTGAAGAATGTTCTGCGTGCACATTTTCCTGATTGAAAGGATTTTGAGCCGCTCCTTCCTAACACATGGCCCGATCTCAATCCTTGCGATTCCTGGTTATGTGGACACTTGAAAGAGTGCATTTATCGGGGAAATGTCGACACCCTGGCTGACCTCAGACTGTCATTTTGGCTGTGCACAGCATCTCACCAGACGTGTTTCACTCAAGCGTCGAGCATGTTCTGCATCGGATGAACATGATCACCATGCGTGATGGCGGCCATATTGAACAGTTATGCTAGTCTGTGGAACAATTGTGACATCTCCAATTATTGGCACATTGTTTTTGGGCTGCTCGTTCACTGTACAGCGCCACTTTTTCACCTGGTGGGGAGTTTTGGTATTTTATTTTTTTTTTTATCCCTTCCGTTTCCACATGAATTAAATAGCATACATACCAATTTCCAGCCAATTCTGTCCACTGGGTCAGTCTGCACACAGCTCCAAACACCGTTCGGTTATTTAATGGCCACCTTGTACATCAACCTGTGTAAACGTGTCTCCCACTACGAGTACCATGGCAGTGTGTGCGCACTGAATAGGTCTATCACAGATCTACTAGAGATTGCTCAGTGCGCACCGTTTTACCGCAGCCTGCCTGTGTAAGCAGGCTATTGAACGATCGCTGATTGGTAAAGGTTTACCAGTCTGTGGTTGCGTATTGTACCAGGGGTTGGTCTTTGTAAACTTTAAGCCAGTCCATCCTCCTGATTTCTATCATAACACAACTTTTTCATCTTCATGTTGCAATTTCATTTTTAAGGAGTGTATATTATTTAGCGGCCTTCAGCTCAATCTCGAGCCATGGCGACTTGATGGAATAACACTCTGTAGGAAGAGCGATCTTTTGCAACTTAGGTCCACTAGAATCTTCTGCGCTGTTGTCTTGATAGTATCAGGCCATTCGGTTGCTGGTCTTCCTCTTCACATTGCTCCTTTTATTCTTCCCACCATGATGCCGTTCTCCACTGATTGCTCTCTTCATATGTTTGTTTCCAAAGTAGTCAAGTTGTAGGTGATCCTTGCTCGAATGACATGCCTGGCTTGATCTGTTTCAAAATTTGTGTTTTCTTCTAGTTATCCATGGTATGGATAACATCCTTCTGCGGCGCTACTTTTGGAAGGCGTTGGTTCTTCTTCTGTCTTGTTTGGGTTTTTTTGTCCAGGTTTCGCATCCATATGTGACTACAGAAAGTGAGTTGTGTTTTTGTCGCCAGTGAAATGTTCCTCTATTTGAGGATCTTGTCTAGTGATTATATTGTTCATTTGCCCATCGCTATTCTCCTACTGAGTTCTGGAGTGTATACAGATACATAAATATATACTCTCTCTAAGGGGCTGTTCATATTACTGTATATTATTATTATTATTATTATAGCGCCATTTATTCCATGGCGCTTTACAAGTGAAAGGGTATACGTACAACAATCATTAACAGTACATAACAGACTGGTACAGGAGGAGAGAGGACCCTGCCCGCGAGGGCTCACAGTCTACAGGGAATGGGTGATGTATATGTCATCAAAGTGAAATAATTCAGACTGCCATGATTTGTAAGAATGCTGGGACCCCTAAATGCTGTAAAAGACTCCTCGTACGAATAGTGCCCAGCAGACAGCACTGCCAGGACTTGAGTATTTGGATTGATCAGTAGGGGGCACTGGGGGGGGGTCGGCCCATCATTCATATATTGAATAGCCCTTTATTAAATTCTGGCACCCCCTTCCCTAATGTCTACACCGTCTTATACACTAAAGTCTTCGATTCTGACTTGCATATGTCATAAGATGTTAGTTACTTGATTCGGTATTTTTGTGCTCAGAACAACTAAAACAGATGAACTTCCCAGCAATATCATTTATTCAAGAGCCATAAGGTCACTGCTGACACACTTCAAGGCTATGAATAAGAACCAGCTTTATGGATCAAAAAAAAAACCCCAAAACATTACATTTTGGGGTGGACTTGCTGCATTTGGGAATTTTTTGTAATTTGAGCATAGTCTTTATCTATTCAAAGGAAGAACTGTTTAAAAAGTGGCTCCACTGATACCTCTGTGATATGTTATGTTCCCAGGCTGCAGGACACTTTTCCGCAGTAGATAAGAACAATTGTTTGTTTATTTCTTAAAAAAAAAACAGACCGGAAGGTCAATGAGCCTGGCCTGTCCTCAGATCAATTTTTGACCCATTGACCTATGTCTATTTACCCTCAGGGTCTCCTCCTGCATCCATGCTGGGTCACCAGCTCCTGTTATATTATCCAGGTACCTGAAACTCACATTTTGCTTACAGATGCTCTTAAGAAAAAAAAAAATGTAATTTTTCAAAGAAATATAAAATATAATGAAATAATTTAAAGGTCTCTAGAAATGAGCGAAAAGTCCATGGTCTACTTTGGTACTCTGAAGCTGGACCAGAGCTGGGCGGACTACTGGCGTAGACCTGGGCACCTGAGCTAGACTCCCTCACGTGAGGTGCCGCCACCTGAAATAGACCCCTCATTAGAGGTAAACGTCAGCGCCTGAGGTATCCATCCTCACCGGAAGTAGACGCCGGTACCTGAAATAGACACCCTCACCTGAGGTAGATGCTGGCAGCTGAGAGAGATGCTCTCATTAGAGGTAAACGTAAACTGAGGTAGACGCCGGTACCTGAAATAGACACCCTCATCAGAGGTAGAAGCCGGTACCTGAAATAGACACCCTCACCTGAGGTAGACGCCGGTACCTGAGATAGACGCCCTCATTAAAGTAAACATCAGCGCCTGAGGTAGACCTCCTCACCGGAGGTACACGTTGGTACCTGAAATAGACGCCCTCACCTGAGGTAGATGCTGGCAGCTGTGATAGACGCCCTCATTAGAGGTAAACGCCGGCGCCTGAGGTGGACATCCTCACCAGAGGTAGACGCCCGCGCCTGGGGTAGACGCTGGTGCCTGAGGTTGACACAGGTACCTGAGGCAGATGCCCTTGCCTGGGGAAGACTGCCTCACCTGAAATAGATGCCGGCACCTGGGGTAGACATCAGTGCCTGATGTAGACGTCAGCGCCTGGGCAGTACAAGTCTTATTGGTCCCAAAAATCCCTAAATTTTCAAATCCCTCCCCTTTTTTTGTTTTTTTGTTTTTTTTTAAAAGAAAAATGAAAAAAATGCACATTTTTCAAATTCACTATTAAAATTCTGACTTTTTCGAGTGATCGTAAAAGAAATTTGTGAACAAAATCAAATTTTATTAATTTTCTTATTTTGCATTTATAGGAAACTATTTTACAGATTTACCGTACCTTTTTCTCATTGGGGACAACTTGTTTGGACAAGATACAAATCAAATGCACCAATCTATCGGATAAGGGAGAACTTGACCATCAGTGAGGGACCGACCCCTAAAATGACCTATGCGGAAAGGGTCACCTTTTTCCTTTCATTTTGTGACGTGCATTACTCATTTGTTATGAGCTTATTAAATCCATCCGTGCTGGAAACAAATACCGGATTATCAGACTTTCTGGATAATCAGATGCTGAATGAAAGCAATGTAAACATGTGTATATTTATTAGACGTGTTTATGAGGAAATGTTGTGCGTGCAGCTGTAGCGATGCGATAAGCCGGGTTTCAGCAGATGGTTATATTTCTCTGTTATCTGCTGGTTTCTGTCCTTATCTGTTAGAAAGTTGTTATATTTGAAGGTAGCCGGTGCCAAGACTCTTGTTCCCCTGTATTCTGCCCGGCTGCCAGAAGTCTTGGGTGAGATAGTGCCATAAATCAGACCTTGTCATGTTGGGTACTGTTATATGGCCGATAGCCTTCATAAAGGAATATTTCTGTCCCGTCTGGCTCAGCAAACTTTTCTCAAACTTCCATAGAAACATACCCAACAAACACCGGGTTACCTCCGGTTACTCTGCTCCAGGCTCCTGTAAGAAGCGGCCGAGGGCTTGTACTGTAATGATTTAACAATACAATTAGTCATACATTAACTACAGCTGTGCAAATAAACCGCGCAGACCCAGCCTGCACTGCTTTCAAAGAATACATCCTTAAAGGGGTTCTCTGCTTATATCATTCCATTTTTATACAGCACCCCCACAGGGCAAATAAAGTACTACACCGTAATCATTAAAGAACAAATGCAGGATCGGATGGGTCCTCCAGAGGCATTGAAGCCCCTTGTAGGTGCTCTCTGCTCTGGTCAGGACATGGTGATCCAGAAAAGGGCATCCCCCCCCCCTTTTTTGTAATGAGATTGGGCTTATGATATTGATGACCGAGCCTTAG
Organism: Anomaloglossus baeobatrachus; assembly: GCF_048569485.1. NCBI lineage: Eukaryota > Metazoa > Chordata > Amphibia > Anura > Aromobatidae > Anomaloglossus > Anomaloglossus baeobatrachus. Next base: position 640,550,430 of record NC_134355.1, on the reverse strand, counting down.
GGGCCCTATACACGACATACCTGTTGGCCAACACCATTGTTCAGCCAGCAGCTACCTCCCCCAGCTCTCCCATACACAAGTTGGCTTGCTGGATTTCTACTCCGGTCAAGAGATGACGATCCAGAAAAGAGCCCCCCCCCTCCCTTTATTAATGAGACTAGCTGTAGTACCCAGCGATAGTAACTGTCTTTCTGTTTCTCTCCCCTCTCCTACTCTGTCTGTCTCTGTCACTCCGTCTGTCTCTTTATCTTTCTATGTCTGTCTCTCGCTCTCTTTGTCTGTCTCTGTCTCCCTCTCTCTGTATCTGTCTCACCACTGATATATTACCTCAGACATAAAGCTGGTGTCACACTAAACGACAGCGACAACGACGTCGCTGTTACGTCACCATTTTCGGTGACGTAACAGCGACCTTGTAAGTCGCTGTTATGATCGCTGCTTAGCTGTCAAACACAGCAGCCGAAGCAGCGATCATAAGGTCGCTGTGCTACATGTTCAGAGAGCAGGGAGCCGCGCTTAGCGCTGGCTCCTTGCTCTCCTGCAGCACACATCGGGTTAATTAACCCGATGTGTGCTGCAGCTACATGTCACAGTGCAGAGAGCAGGGAGCCGCGCGCACTGCTTAGCGCTGGCTCCTTGCTCTCCTTGCTACAGTATACATCGGGTTAATTACCCGATGCATACTGCAGCCACATGTCACAGTGCAGGAGCCGGCGCTGGCAGCAAGAGCGGAGGCTGGTAACCAGCGTAAACATCGGGTAACCAGGGAAAGGTCTTCCCTTGGTTACCCGATGTTTACGCTGGTTACAGCTTACCGCAGCTGCCAGTGCCGGCTCCTGATCGCTTCATTTCGTCGCTCTCTCGCTGTCACACACAGCGATGTGTGTGTCACAGCGGGAGAGTGACGACCAAAAAATGAAGCTGGACATTCAGCAACGACCGGCGACCTCACAGCAGGGGCCAGGTCGTTGCTGGATGTCACACACAGCGACAGCGACGGGACGTCGCTGCAACGTCACAGAAAATGGTGACGTAGCAGCGACGTCGTTGTCGTTATGTGTGACACCAGCTTTAGCTTCTTATACCATGAATGTCCTTTTGTTGCCTATAGTAACCAATCACAGCTCCTATTAATGACCTATAGCTCCCAGCTCCATTGACTTTAATGTAAGCAGGTTTGTTAGGTGAATAACTGTAAAGTGCGGGGTTAAATGTTCCCCTCAAAACATAGTCTATGACGTGTGCAAAAGTTTGTAATTGTAAATGCGACGGTGCAGATTCCTTCAGCGGGGACACGCGCGCACACACACACACACACACACACACACACACACACACACCTTTATATATTAGATTGAAGTTATGATATTGTTGTTTGTCGTTCCTGCGGCTTGGTCATCATCGTACCTGCAGCAGCAATGATATTAAGGAAAGGAGCGACGTGTCAACGCTAACCATTTTTGAACGATTTTTCGATCATTGCTCCTTGGTGTCACACGCTGCGATGTTGCTACCGGCGCCGGATGTGCGTCACTAATGACGTGACCCCAACGATATATCGGTAGCGATGTCGCATCGTGTAAAGCACCCTTTATGGGCCTCATACCCTACTTACCTGTTGTCCAACACCATTGTTTAGCCAGCAGCTACCTCCCCAAACTCTCCTATACCCAGGGGCGCTTGCTTGCCCACTATGAGACTATGTGAGCAAGGATGGTTGACCTTAGGGAGATCAACATCCACCACTGCGGAGACACCATCACGTGTTTCTCAACGCAGTGATTCTAGAGCAATGCCCCCTGGGAAATATTCAAAGCAAGAAGGCCTGCGGAGACACCATCACATGTTTCTCAACGCTGGCAGGAAACTAGCCAGGTCTTTCACTGGGAAGGAACAACCACGGGAAGGGCAGTCTCCAGTCAAGGAGACCACCTATGCCAAACATGGTATCCATCCACAGACAGCCGTTTCGGGGTATTTGCCCCTCATCAGTGTGGAGTAGGAATCTAGTCTTTTACTAGGCAATGCTCCCACTAGCCAGATTCCTACTCCACACTGATGAGGGGCAAATACCCCGAAACGGCTGTCTGTGGATGGATACCATGTTTGGCATAGGTGGTCTCCTTGACTGGAGACTGCCCTTCCTGTGGTTGTTCCTTCCCGGTGAAAGACCTGGCTAGTTTCCTGCCAGCGTTGAGAAACATGTGATGGTGTCTCCGCAGGCCTTCTTGCTTGCCCACTATGAGAGACACTGTGGAAGAGGCTGAGAAAATAAAAATCAAATATCACAGATCCTTATCATTTAGACTAGTCGGCTGAGCTCACCGATATCACCATATATCGGTTGCATATATCAGATGAGTAGGGATCCAACAACCAGTACCTCCACCAATCAGCCGACAGTGAGCGGAGCCAGAACAGAACTGTTCCATTCACAGTGCAGTGGCCACTCCTGGGTACTACAGCTCAACTCCTATTGAAGTGAATAGTAGCTGTGTCGCAGTTTACAATAATGGCCACTACAGTGTCAATGGGGCAGGGCTGTTGTTCCAGAACTCAACCAATCAGATATTGATGATCAATCCTAAGGACGATGCCAAACAATTGTCTAGCAGGGTATATAAATATATTTGTTTTTTTTTCTTTTCCTATGCAGGACGACTCCTTTTAATCAGTGAGGCTGAACACATGAAGAAGCATGTGATTAAAGAAGACCCAGGAGCAAAATACTGCATGGAGGAAATATGGACATTCGTAAATGAAAATTAGATAAATATAATAAAAGCTGTCATACATTGCAGAAGTAACCTTATCGCTCAGGGCACAATGACTCACAATAGGGTCAGACATAACATAACTAAACTAAGGATAAGGGGGGCATTCGCTGCGAGTGGAAGAGCGATTCCGGCAGCTGAAAAGGAAAGGGTTCTTTACAGTTAGAGCGGTCAGACTGTGGAATGCCGACCACAAGAGGTAGTAATGGCAGACACTATAACAGCTTTTATATCAGGGCTGGATGATGTCCAAAGTACACAACATTGTCGGTTATATATGATTTAGTGAACAAATGTATAATTGGTGGAGGAAGGTTGAACTAGATGGACCTAGGTCTTTATTTCAACCTAAGTAACAAACCATTTAAAGGGGTTTCCCAAGAATACCCATTAATGGAGGCAATATAATTGGGGGCCCCATAAAGCCTGTCCCAGAATGTTCACTGATTAGCCTGAAGAGGCACAGCGACTGCATAAAGCGGGGCGCCTGTACTTGTGAATAGCACAGAACCTTATCTCCCGCTGTTCCTAAAAAGTGTTAAGGCAACAAATACACCACATTTGCATTGAAGACTATAGACTATTTAAGTCTTTTTCAAGTTGTGTTTAATGAAAACTTTTGCATAGTTTGGCCGCTAATTGCTCTTTATTTCCCTGCATATTTCTGGCTGCAGAATGGGATTATCTAAGAATCCATTAATGAGTTTACTCCGGTGAGGAGCTTGTGACTCCCTTATCTGTCTTGTACTGAGCTGATTTATGTCCATAAACCAGATCAAAGAAAATCTGAGCCGTCATATGATCATGATAAAGGCGTTACAAGTTCGGGCAGAACTAGCTCACTGACAGATTCTTACTTAACTCATACCACAGTCAGCAATATAGTGCAACACAAAGGATATAGCAGCCAAACTGTGTAAACTTGTAGAGGCTAGTTTCACACTTGCGTTGGACGACTTCCGTAGCATTGCGTTGTGTGACGGATGCAATGGATGCATTGCATATAGTGGCACAACGGATGTTACGGATCGTACAAAACAACAGAAAGCTTTTTTTTATTATTTTTTCTTCTTTACAGTTTTACCGGCAGCAGACTATTTCATAGTTTCATAGTTTCATAGTTTTTAAGGTTGAAGGGAGACTCTAAGTCCATCTAGTTCAACCCGTAGCCTAACATGTTGATCCAGAGGAAGGCAAAAAAACCCCAATGTGTCAAATAAGCTCCAATGGGGAAAAAAATTCCTTCCTGACTCCACATACGGCAATCAGACTAGTTCCCTGGATCAATACCCTGTCATAAAATCCAATATACATAACTGGTAATATTATATTTTTCAATTAATGCGATCAGGCTCTGCTTAAATTTTACTTGTGAATCCCTCAATACAACATCATACGGCAGAGAGCTCCATAGTCTCACTGCTCGTACAGTAAAGAATCCTCATCTGTGATTATGATTAAACATTCTTTCCTCAAGACGTAGCGGATGCCCCCGTGTTCCAGTCGCAGGCCTAGGTGTAAAGAGATCTTTGGAAAGGTCTCTGTACTGTCCCCTCATATATTTATACATTGTGATTAGATCCCCCTAAGCCTTTGTTTTTCCTAACTAACTAACCCCAAGTTTAATAATCTGTCTTGGTATTGCAGCCCACCCATTCCTCTAATAATCTTGGTCGCTCTTCTATCTACCTGTAAGATTATGCTATTTATAACCTTCTATACTTTTGCTAACAAGAAATGCATCCATTCCTCTCTTAAATTCATTCAGTGAGTTGGCCATCACCACTTCCTCAGGAAGAGAGTTCCAGAGCCTCACTGCTCTTACCGTGAAGAACCCTCTTCTATGCTGATGTAGGAATTTTCTTTCCTCCAATCGAAAAAAATGCCCCCTTGTTCTTGTCATAGTCCTTGGTACAAACAGATCATGGGAGAGATCTCTATATGGCCCTCTGATATATTTGTACATATTTATTAGGTCTCCCCTAAGTCTTCTCTTTTCTAGAGTAAATAGACCTAATTTTGATAACCTTTCCGTGTATTGTAATGCACCCATTCCATTTATTATTTTAGTTGCCCGGTTGTGAACCCTTTCAAGTTCAGTAATGTCTTTCTTCAGCACCGGCGCCCAAAATTGCACACAATACTCCAAGTGTGGTCTGACTAGTGATTTGTACAGAGGGAGAATGATGTTTTCATCTCGTGCCCCCAGACCTCTTCTAATGCATCCCATCACCCTATTTGCTTTGGTGGCTGCTGCCTGACACTGGGCACTCCAATTTAGATTCTTATTCACTAAGATGCCTAAGTCTTTTTCCATGTCTGATTTCCCCAGCAGTTTCCCATTTAGTAAGTAATCGTAGCATGTTTCTCCTTCCCATGTGCATAACCTTACACTTATCAGTGTTAAACCTCATTTGCCATTTTTCAGCCCAATTCTCCAATTTACTCAAGTCCATCTGTAGTTGCAAACTGTCCTCCTTTGTGTTAACTACCTTACATAGTTTTGTATCATCTGCAAATACTGATATTTTACTCTGTAAACCATCCACCAGATCATTAATAAATATATTAAATAGTAGGGGGCCCAATACAGACCCCTGTGGCACCCCACTAGTAACCCTGGCCCAATCTGAGTATGCACCATTAATAACCACTCTTTGTTTTCTACCACTAAGCCAGCTACCTACCCATCTACACACATTTTCCCCGAGCCCAAGCTTTCTCATTTTACTTAGCAGTCTTTTATGTGGGACAGTGTCAAATGCTTTACCGAAGTCGAGATAAATGACATCCAATGCTTCTCCTAGGTCCATGTGAGAGCTTACATCCTCATAGAAGCTGATCAGGTTAGTTTGACAGGAGCGATCCTTCATAAATCCATGTTGATATGGAGTTAAACAGTTATTAACATTGAGACATTCCATAATAGTATCCCTTAAAAACCCTTCAAACATTTTACCCACAACAGATGTTAAGCTTACCGGCCTATAGTTTCCAGGTTCCCTTTTGCACCCTTTTTTGAATATTGGTACCACATTTGCTAGCCGCCAATCCAGTGGAACAGACCCAGTTTCTATAGAGTCTTTAAATAAAAGGAATAGAGGCCTGTCTATCACATTACTTAACTCCCTTAATACCCGAGGGTGAATGCCATCAGGGCCTGGTGATTTGTTCAGCTGAGCGCCCTCACTTGCCGACGGGCGGGCGCTCAGCTGAACGTTCGGCCACCGCGAGACAAAATAAAGTTTGTGATTTAAAAAAAAAAAGAGCATGCGCAGTGAAATCCTGAGGATTCCGCTGGCTCAAAACAACGTTACAAGCTGCGTTCCTCCCGCTGGGCGGAAGCAACGGAGCGTCGCCCAGCGGAAGCAACGCAGGTCCTTTTGGCACAATCCATCAACCATACCAGTCTATGGGAAACAGCGGAATCCGTTAACGGATTCCGCTGTTTTCCAAAAGGGCGGATTGTAACGGAAGGAAAACAATGCAAGTGTGAAAGTACCCTAACACAATCCTAATGCAAAAAAAATAATTGTAGCCCCTCAAAATACATATATTTAAATTTACACCACTTCAGACTAACCACATAGCCTTCTAGCAGGGAAATGGAGCACAAATGAAAACTATCCCTCTCTCCTTGCTTCTGACATTGCTAGTCTCCTATACTAGCACTTCAGTGCAGGAAAGAACACACAAATCACACTCTCTACTCGCAGCTGTACACAAGTGATGTCAGCAGAGATAAGGAGAGTCAGAAGTGAGGAGAGAGTGATTTGTCTGCTGTCCCGTACACTGAAATGATAGCATAAGCGGTAAGGAGAGTCAGAAGCGAGGAGTGATTTGTGTGCTGTCTCCTGCACTGAAGTGATATCATAAAAGATAATGAAAGTCAGAAGCGAGGAGAGAGTGATTTGTGTGTTGCCTCCTGCACTTAAGTGATAGCATAGGCAATAAGGAGAGTCAGAAGCAAGGGGAGAGTCATTTGCTGCCTCCTGCACTGAAATGAGAGCATAAGCGATAAGGAGAGTCAGAAGCAAGGAAAGAGTGATTTGTGTGCTGCCTCCTACACTGAAGTGATAGCATAAGAGATAAGGAAAGTAAGAAGCGAGTAGAGAGTGACTCTTCTGCTGTCCTCCTGCACAGAAGTGATAGCATAAAAGATAAGGAAAGTCAGAAGCAGGGAGAGAGTCATTTGTGTGCTGCCTCATACACTGAGGTGATAGCATAAGCGATAAGGAAAGTGAGAAGCAAGGAGAGCGAGCGTGATTGGTATGATCTCTCCTGCAAGGACAGTCCTCACATAAGAGAAGTTTATCTTCAGACAGTGCTGGCTCTCAGAAAACCACTGCTGTCAACAGTGGCGTAACCAGAGTTTGATGGGCCCCAATGCAAAATATGGACCTGGGCCCCCCCAACCGTACGCTTGGGATACAAGATAATTACACCGACACTCAGGGTACAGAATAATGATGCTGACACTTGGCTCATTCCCTCAGCACCTAGCTTTCCCAATTGAAATTCCTCTTTCTATCAGCACCCACCTTCCTATGTTCTGATATACATCTTGTCCTCAGAACACACCTTCCCCATGCTCTGCTGTACATCTTTCGCTCAGCACGCACTTCCCCCATGCTCTGTTGTACATCTTTCGCTCAGCACGCACTTTCCCCATGCTCTGCTGTACATCTTTCGCTCAACACGCACTTTCCCCATGCTCTGCTGTACATCTTTCCCTCAGCATGCAGCTTTCCCATACTCTGCTGTACATCTTTCCCTCAGCATGCAGCTTTCCCATACTCTGCTGTACATCTTTCCCTTAGCATGCAGCTTTCCCATACTCTGCTGTACATCTTTCCCTCAGCACCCAGCTTTTCCTTGATATCAGAGCATGGAAAACTGAGTAATGAGTGAAAGATGTTTAGCAGAGCATGGGAAAGCTGGGTGCTGAGGGAAAGAGCTTATTTCATCCAGATTCCCCATCCCATGCTTGTATCTTTGTCACTAATCCTTGTATATATGTCCCCATCCTGGTACATATGATCTCCATCACACCGCACACAGTTAAAAAAATGTGATGATTATACTCACCTTCCCCCTGCTGCCCCAGTGCGTGGTGTTCTCTTCTGATACAGTTTTTCCACAAGCACGCATATACCCCTACAGAGAAACACACGCTGTATACTGTACATACACAATATTACATGCATAGTATACTGTGCACAATATTACATTTACTGTATACCATATACACAATTATATACAATACAAACTATTACATACATTATATGCCAATTTCTATACACTACCCACATACACACTGATATACACTATATACTACCCACATACACACTGATATACACTATATACTACCTATACACTACCCACATACACACGGATATAAACTATACACTACCCACATACACACGGATATACACTATACACTACCCACATACACACTGATATACACTATATTCTACATATACACTGTTACATGTACTTACCTATGCAGAAGTCAGTTTCCAGGAGCAGAGGGGCCATCTCATCACTGCCCCATCATAGGGCAGCAGCCATGACCAGTGAAGTCTCTAGTCTGCAGGAAATGGAGGACACAGCACAGAGCAGGACTCAGAGCAGAGCTGCCCCTGTCACTGGCTCTGCTACAACAGCTGCTATATCCTCCTCCCTCACCCTCTGCTCTCAGTCCTGAGTCGCGACTGCTTCTAGTGACAAGTAGGAGGGAAAGGAAGAAGCAGCACTCACCATTCACTTCCCCTGCAACTCACGATGGCAGCAGTACAATCCCCTCCCCCCCCCACTTCTCCTGCACAGACCCTCCAGTGCAGCTCCAGAAGGAGCAGTGGGTGACAGCATCATCTGCAGAGTGCGGCCCTTATACAGTTAGGTCCAGAAATATTTGGACAGTGACACAATTTTCGCGAGTTGGGCTCTGCATGCCACCACATTGGATTTGAAATGAAACCTCTACAACAGAATTCAAGTGCAGATTGTAACTATTAATTTGAAGGTTTGAACAAAAATATCTGATAGAAATTGTAGGAATTGTGCACATTTCTTTACAAACACTCCATATTTTAGGTCAAAAGTAATTGGACAAATAAACCAAACCCAAACAAAATATTTTTATTTTCAATATTTTGTTGCGAATCCTTTGGAGGCAATCACTGCCTTAAGTTTGGAACCCATGGACATCACCAAACGCTGGGTTTCCTCCTTCTTAATGCTTTGCCAGGCCTTTACAGCCGCAGCCTTCAGGTCTTGCTTGTTTGTGGGTCTTTCCATCTTAAGTCTGGATTTGAGCAAGTGAAATGCATGCTCAATTGGGTTAAGATCTGGTGATTGACTTGGCCATTGCAGAATGTTCCACTTTTTTGCACTCATGAACTCCTGGGTAGCTTTGGTTGTATGCTTGGGGTCATTGTCCATCTGTACTATGAAGCGCCGTCCAATCAACTTTGCGGCATTTGGCTGAATCTGGGCTGAAAGTATATCCCGGTACCCTTCAGAATTCATCCGGCTACTCTTGTCTGCTGTTATGTCATCAATAAACACAAGTGACCCAGTGCCATTGAAAGCCATGCATGCCCATGCCATCACGTTGCCTCCACCATGTTTTACAGAGGATGTGGTGTACCTTGGATCATGTGCCGTTCCCTTTCTTCTCCAAACTTTTTTCTTCCCATCATTCTGGTACAGGTTGATCTTTGTCTCATCTGTCCATGTTCTTTTCCAGAACTGAGCTGGCTTCATGAGGTGTTTTTCAGCAAATTTAACTCTGGCCTGTCTATTTTTGGAATTGATGAATGGTTTGCATCTAGATGTGAACCCTTTGTATTTACTTTCATGGAGTCTTCTCTTTACTGTTGACTTAGAGAAAGATACACCTACTTCACTGAGAGTGTTCTGGACTTCAGTTGATGTTGTGAACGGGTTCTTCTTCACCAAAGAAAGTATGCGGCGATCATCCACCACTGTTGTCATCCGTGGACGCCCAGGCCTTTTTGAGTTCCCAAGCTCACCAGTCAATTACTTTTTTCTCAGAATGTACCCGACTGTTGATTTTGCTGCTCCAAGCATGTCTGCTATCTCTCTGGTGGATTTTTTCTTTTTTTTCAGCCTCAGGATGTTCTGCTTCACCTCAATTGAGAGTTCCTTAGACCGCATGTTGTCTGGTCACAGCAACAGCTTCCAAATGCAAAACCACACACCTGTAATCAACCTCAGACCTTTTAACTACTTCATTGATTACAGGTTAACGAGGGAGATGCCTTCAGAGTTAATTGCAGCCCTTAGAGTCCCTTGTCCAATTACTTTTGGTCCCTTGAAAAAGAGGAGGCTATGCATTACAGAGCTATGATTCCTAAACCCTTTCTCCGATTTGGATGTGAAAACTCTCATATTGCAGCTGGGAGTGTGCACTTTCAGCCCATATTATATATATAATTGTATTTCTGAACATGTTTTTGTAAACAGCTAAAATAACAAAACTTGTGTCACTGTCCAAATATTTCTGGACCTAACTGTATCTGCAAATGGCGCTGGAAATGGCCCCTACTTCTCCCCTCTGCAGTCACTGGGAGACTGAGTTTTCTACAGTGGTTTAGGTCACCTCCTTAGTGGCCCCAGTGTAAATGCACCTGCAGTATGTTCACCAGTGGTTCTCTTAATAGTAGCACACCTGATCATCCAGCAGTTGCAGGAACCCGGCAGGTGGGTTACCAGTCGCTGATATTACAGAGAATGCATATATACACTGCTCTCCACTCACATAATCCCGCCCACCTCCCAGCACCTTCTTCAGTGGAAAGAGGTGGGTGGGATTATGGGCGTGGCAAACAGTGAATATGCATTTTTTTAAGTAGCCGGCCTGAGAGCCCGCTGCTGCCTCCTGTAACCCCGCGGTGCCGCAGTTTGCAGTGTTGGGTCCCGACTGGTCTCTATGCTGTAATTCAGCGGGATGTCCTGTAGCAGGAGCTGAGGTCCGCGGGCCCCCTGAACCCCCGGGCCCGGTTGCAGTGGCGACCCCTGCGATCGAGATCGTTCCGCTCCTGGCTGTCAATCAATCTAGGAGTGGTCATTATCTGAATGTGACGGAACAGTGCCCAGAGTCATTTATCAATTCCAACAGTGGACTGAGCACCCTCACTCGCACAAGAAAATAAAAACAAAATACTGTGGCAACGTAGGGGCTAATATAAAAAACAAATGTAATGATTTTTATTGTTGTTCTTTCTCCCACAAGGCTATGTGTGTGCTTAGCTTGAAGTGTAAATTTGGGGTAACATTACCTTAAAGTAAAAATAAATGTCCCCAGGCGTCCATATCCTTCAAGACAGCAAACTGTATATAGGGGAAAAATTGTCAAATTGTCATTGTTATATATTATCCCCATAATTAGATCCCCAAATCTTTAAGTCGTAGTGAGTACTTGATATATATGCAAAGCCCAGAGGTAGTGGAGTCTCCGGGGCATTTCACAATTGCGCCCCCTCCTTTGGCCATTCACAATTTTTTCTTTTCCTTTTATCAAAAGTATCCATTCATTACAGAGGTACCAAGCGGAAACCACAGACAACACCATCAGAGCCTCATTTACACAGATGGGAGCAATTTTTCTTGGGCGTATCGCTCACTCCTGGTTTGCTGGCTGCCTCCACTACACATAGACCTCCACCTCAAGGCTTGTGATAACGTTTCCTCAGCTCATGGCCGTCAGTCACAGCCATAAGCTGGGGATAAGGCAAGGACAACTTAAAATAATTCTGAAGCATCCAAACCCCTTCGACTGGATGCAACTGATGGGAGCTTGGAGGGAAAAAAAGACCTGATACGATCCCTTTAAGGGTTTGCAGGAAAAGGTCATTATTTCCTACGTAAAAGCATGAGATCTTGAAACATTTTGGTGGGAATCAACAATAGGGTGGAAATTACAGGTGCAACTCAGTAAATTAGAATATCATCAAAAAGTTCATTTATTTCAGTAAGTCAATACAAAAAGGAAACATCTATTATATAGTCATTACACACAGAGGGATTTATTCATTTATTCCTATATATTATATGAAGTCATTATACACAGAGGGATCTATTTCATGTGTTTATTTCGGCTAATGTTCCTGATTATGGCTTACAGCCAATGAAAACCCAAAAGTAATTGTCTCAGAAAATTAGAATAATTAACAGAAAACACCTGCAAAGGCTTCCTAAGCATTTAAAATGGTCCCTTAGTCCGGTTCAGTAGGCTACACAATCATGGGGAAGACCGCTAATTTGACAGATGTCCAGAAGGAAGTCAGTGACACACTCCACAAGGAGGGTAAGCCACAAAAAGTCGTTGCTAAAGAAGCTGGCTGTTCACAGAGTTATGTATCCAAGCATATTAATGGAAAGTTGAGTGAAAGGAAAAAGTGTGGTAGAGAAAGGTGCACAAGCAACCGGGATTACCGCAGCCTTGATAGGATTGTTAAGAAAAGGTCATTTAAAAATTTGGGTTATATTCACAATGAGTGGATTGCTGGTGGAGTCAGTGCTTCAAGAGCCACCACACACAGACGTATCCAGGACATGGGCTACAAGTGTCACATTCCTTGTGTCAAGCCACTCATGACCAATAGACAACGCCAGAGGCGTCTTACCTGGGTCAAGGAGGAAAAGAACTGGACTGTTCTCAGTGTCCAAGGTGTTGTGTTCAGATGAAAGTAAATTTTTCATTTCATTTGGAAACCGCAGTCCCAGAGTCTAGAGGAAGAGTGGAGAGGCCACAATCCAAGCTGCTGAGGTCTAGTTGGAAGTGTCCACAATCAGTGATGGTTTGGGGAGCCATGTCATCTGCTGGTGTAGCTCCACTGTGTTTTATCAAGACCAAAGTCAGCGCAGCCGTCTACCAGGAAATTATACAGCACTTCATGCTTCCCTCTGCTTTTTAGAGATGGAAATTTCATTTTACAGCAGGACTTGGCCTCTGTCCACACTGCCAAAAGTACCAAAACCTGGTTTACTAACCACAGTATCACTGTGCTAGATTGGCCTGCAAACTCGCCTGACCTAAACCCCATACAGAATCTATGGGGTATTGTCTAGAGGAAGGTGAGAGACACCAGACCTAACAATGCAGATGAGGTGAGGGCTGCTATCAAAGCAACCTGGGCTTCCATAACACCTCAGCAGTGCCACAGGCTGATCGCCTCCATGCCATACCGCATTGATGCAGAAATTCATGCAAAAGGAGCCCCGACCAAATATTGAAGCACTTACTGTACACACATTTCAGTAGGCGCCAACATTTCTGAGTTTAAAATCATTTTTTCAGTTGGCCTCATATAATATTCTAATTTTCTGAGAAAATGACTTTTGGGTTTTCATTGGCTGTAATCCATAATCATCAACAGTAACAGAAATAAACACTTGAAATAGATCCCTCTGTGTGTAATGACTCTATATAATATATAGGAATAAATCCCTCTGTGTGTAATGACTTTATATAATATATAGGAATAGATCCCTCTGTGTGTAATTACTCAATATAATATATAGAAATAGATCCCTCGGTGTGTAATGACTTTATATAATATATAGGAATAGATCCCTCTGTGTGCAATGACTCTATATAAAATATAGGAATAGATCCCTCTGTGTGTAATGACTCTATAATATATAGGAATAGATCCCTCTGTGTGCAATGACTATATAAAATATAGAAATAGATCCCTCTGTGTGTAATGACTCTATATAATATATAGGAATAGATCCCTCTGTGTGCAATGACTCTATATAAAATATAGGAATAGATCCCTCTGTGTGTAATGACTATATAATATATAGGAATAGATCCCTCTGTGTGCAATGACTCTATATAAAATATAGAAATAGATCCCTCTGTGTGTAATGACTCTATATAATATATAGGAATAGATCCCTCTGTGTGTAATGACTCTATATAATATATAGAAATAGATCCCTCTGTGTGTAATGACACTATATAATATACAGGAATAGATCCCTCTGTGTGTAATGACACTATATAATATATAGGAATAGATCACTCTGTGTGTAATGACTTTATATAATATATAGGAATAGATTCCTCTGTGTGTAATGACTCTATATAATATATAGGAATAGATTCCTCTGTGTGTAATGACTCTATGTAATATATAGGAATAGATCCCTCTGTGTGTAATGACTCTATGTAATATATGTGTTTCCCTTTTTGTATTGAATTACTGAAATAAATTCACTTTTTGATGATATTCTAATTTATTGAGATGCACTTGTAAATATCCAGCCCCACAGATATGAGGATTATGGGTCTTTTGGCTCAGCCCGAATATTCAGTCCACCCTTGCCTTTAATGGTTTATTGAGGTAAGGGGAGTGCTGAACTCTCTGGTTAAAGTCATTTAAGTCTGATTACTGCAGTATAATTCCTCTCCTAGTAAATCATTATTTATAACCCCAACTGGGTGACGTCTATCCAGTTGCTTTTTTAGTTATTATTAAACGGGTTGTAAAGACCGTGTGATTTACAGCCATCATGATATAGTCCATGGGTGTATGAAAATCCGTATGGCCACATGCACTTGTGTAGCTCACACCAAAGCTGTGACGTGGAAGTGCTATCTATGGATAGATGACCGACAACACTGACGCCCGGCTCTAATGGATACCATTAGGACGTAGGGCTCTACTGTGACATCTTGTGATCATGTGCAGCGGGTGGTAGTTTGGCTAGCACACCGTACCTAATTAGAGACCAATTGATCAATTAGAGATACACAAGAGGTCAGTATCCAAAAACAAACCTACTACAACAATGAACCTCTTAAAAAATATTTTTTATTAAATATCAGATAGACACAACATATTTCCAGAGTGTAAATTCCAAGTGTTTAGGTGCAGGTGAACATGAATCCTGATTCAAGAGCATATATTAAATCTATATAGGATAGATAAATGGAGCAATCTCTCACTTATAAATACTCTATTGTTCCCTTCCTTACAACGGAGGGTGTCCTACTTTTTTGGACAACCCCCGCTCCACGATGACTTGCCCTAGTAGGCCCTGGACTCTATCCTCAGGACCCACCACCAAAGTTCTCCAACGTGCTTAATTTTGTGACATTAAACTGGACAAACAAGACACTAAAGGGTGTTTTACACGCTGCGACATCGCTAGCGATGTCGTGCAGGATAGCACCCGCCCCCATCATTCATGTGACATGTGGTGATCGCTGCCGTAGAGAACATTATCGCTATGGCAGCGTCACACGCACATACCTTGTCAGCGACGTCGCTGTGACCGCAGAGCAATCCCTCCTTCAAGGGGGAGGTGAGTTCGGCGTCATAGCGACGTTACTGCGGCGTCACTAAGTGGCCGGCCAATAGAAGAGGAGGGGCGGAGATGAGCGGGACGTAACATCCCGCCTTCCTCCTTCCTTCCACATTGCCGGTGGACGCAGGTAAGGAGATGTTCGTCGTTCCTGCGGTGTCACACACAGCGATGTGTGCTGCCGCAGGAACTACGAACAACATCGTACCTGTGGCAGCAACGATATTAAGGAAAGGAGCGACGTGTCAACGATCACCGTTTTTGACCGATTTTGCCATCGTTGATCGTCGCTCCTTGGTGTCACACGCTGCGATGTCGCTACCAGCGACATGCGTCACTAACGGCGTGACCCCGACGATACATCGGTAGCGATGTCGTAGCGTGTAAAGCGCCCTAAAGACTGGTGTGAGACTGATTTGAAATAGAGAATTCCAACGCGTTTCACCCCTTCCTGAACTTGTAGCAGTAGAGGATCATGAGGGGTTTTTATTATTATCAGGAAAAAAGACCCATTGTTTGATACCACTGTAATAATATCAGGCCTCTATATGGATACGGTTATTGAGGACTTGTAAGCATCAGCTATATATGGAATACAGCAATCAAGACTTCAATGATCTCTTATTTTGCGTACACACCAAATATCTTCATTGTATAGGCCTCGGAACACGGAGAGGAGTGAAACGCGTTGGATTTAATATTAGGGTGATATTCGAGATATAACATCCCCTTATTATGACCTATTGAAATTTATTACAGTAAGAGATAAGAAAAGATCAGTCCAATATTATATGGAATTGAAGACAAAGACTTGAATTACTTTTCATAAATATTCGTACTAGGATTGCAGTCTTTTTCAAACCAGTCTCACACCAGTCTTTGTGTCTTGTTTGTCCAGTTTAATGTCACAAAATTAAGCACATTGGAGAACTTTGGTGGTGGGTCCTGAGGATAGAGTCCAGGGCTTACTAGAGCAAGTCATCGTGGAGCGAGGGTTTTCCAAAAAGGTAGGACACCCTCCGTTGTAAGGAAGGGAACAATAGAGTATTTATAAGTGAGAGATTGTTCCATTTCTCTATCCTATATAGATTTATTATTATGCTCTTGGATCAGGATTTATGTTAATTTGCCAAAAACCTATATAGCATTGAAAAACAACATAAAAACAACCTCTACTCAAAATATAATGTATGCAAAGTGTGCACAGTACCAACATTCCAACCTGTACTATTGAAAAAATTAGATTTTTGGCAAAAAATTGCAATTTTTTGAGCTACCCCGCCACGTCACGGCAAATCTCCTGGGGCAGTCCTACACTAAAATATTTTTATTTAAAGGGTGCCATGCGGCCTCACAAATGCAAAAATAGGACTGCACAGCACATACCTGGTCCACAGGCTATATATATTCTAAGCAGCATGTGCTTGGGCCTGCCCCACCCACAACCATGAATCAGTCATGGAGACGGGTCTGAAAAGCACCAGGTACGTGCTGTGCAGTCCTATTTTTGCATTTGTGAGGCCGCATGGCACACTTTAAATAAAAATATTTCAGTGTAGGACTGCCCCAGGAGATTTGCCGTGAAGTGGCGGGGTAGCTCGAAAAATTGCAATTATTTTGCCAAAAATCTCATTTTTTCAATAGTACAGGTTGGAATGTTGGTACTGTGCACACTTTGCATACATTATCATTATATTTTGAGTAGAGGTTGTTTTCATGTTCACTTGCACTTAAACACTTTGAATTTACACTCTGGAAATATGTTGTGTCTATCTGATATTTAATAAAAACAATTTTTTAAGGGGCTAATTAGAGACCAAAAGATGAGCTCAAGATTGCAGCAGATTTATTCTACTGCAAGAGAAGGAGTCAGAGCGCCAGGTGAACTTGCGGGTGGTTATGGACCACTAAATTGTGACACCCCTCCATGGGCAAGTTTAAAGTAGAGGACTGGCCTGACTAAAATTATTGACGCCTGTGGAAGTCCAGCTTCAGATATTCAACACAGGTTCAACTAATGCAACAGCAGAGTAAAGTCAACTCAGTGATGACTCCCAAGTATTTGTTTTACAGAAACAAATAGCGGCAGTGAGAGATAATAGAATCACAGTTTAAATGATTTTCAGGAGGCAGAACAATACAAAATCAGCCATATACAGGAGGTAAATATAATATTTTACATACAGCTATTAAAGACTAAAGCTGGGTTCACACACAACGACAACGACGTCGCTGTTACGTCACCATTTCCTGTGACGTAACAGTGACCTTAGATGATCGCTAATAAGCTGTCAAACATGTAATTTTAAGCAGCGATGGAGCAGCGATCATAGTGACCTCGACGGTCGTTGTGCAGTGTCACACGCGTCGCTATGCGACGACTCAGACCTTGATAGAGGCGTGGTGTTTATGACTCGCCCACCCCAGGGCTATGGGACACCCGGTGCCGGGCCGGACTAGTCCGGTGGTAGTCAGTGGTGGCTGGGCCCGGCTCCATGGCCCTGGTGGGTGTCAGTAGAATATGTGGCTGATGACTTTAAGTTTGTTAATGGTTGTGTTCGTGACGCCACCTGTGGTATGCGGCTATTAAGCCGCCGCTGCTGTGTGAGGCCACCGGGATGATGTTATGGCAGCAATGTTGGTACTGCTCCCCACAGGTGGAGCAATGCCCGGGGGCACAGTTGGTGCTTGTGAATGTCTATGCAGATGAAATAACTGAGGCAACTTCAGAGGTGCAGTTCAAGTTCTTTACTCACAGTTCTTGTCAGGGCAGGCAGGACCCTTGGACTGCTGGGACCACTGTAAGGGACCTCCGTCTTCTGGGTGATTCAGAGTGTGAAAGCCGGTACCCTCTCTCTTAGTGTCTCCTTCTCTGCTGTCTTCGCTAGCCTTGCCCGAGTTAGGATGGCCCTGGCTTGGCCTCCACTACAGCCTCCAGGCTGGGGGGTCACCTGTCGGCTGATTACCCCTTTTCTGAAGGTCTGCTATGGGTTCTGGCCCTGGGAGCTTGCAACGTCCCTGGGCCTCGGTTTTTACTGTTTGGAGATTGTCTTTGCACTCCTCCAGTCTCTAGGGACCGTCCCCTGTCGCAGCTAATCACTCCACCGATGTCAATGTGGACCAGGCCACCGCAGCCTGCAGCTACTCGTAGCGCCTCTGGGCCCTCGGCTTCGGTACCCAACAAGGACTGCTCGTGGTACCTACAGGACTACCCGCGGCCCTGCGACCCTTTCTTTCCTTCTCTTCTTTCTCCTCCTTGCCTGCCTCCAGCAGGCCCCCTCCTCCCTCCTTTCTCTCGTTCTTCTCCTCCAACTACATGCTGCTTCTCTCACTCCCTGAGGTAAAACTGAAACTAACTTGACCTTCCTTTCTCTATCTGCTCTCCTTGGCTCCTCCCACCTCCCCAGTTGCTAAGCTGTCACCTATGGGAGCAGGGATGGGTCTTACGGCCCCTCCCAGCATGCAGCATGGGAGGGTTGCCAGCCACTTTCCCTGGTCCTGTGTGTCCCTAGCAATGGGTGTAGTGTGAATTTACCAGGGGACCGGAGTTCACTCCCTTCCTCTCCCAGAATGGGCATCACACCGCAGATGGGGTGCAATGACCTGTGGCGACGGAAGCCTCAGGGGCGCCACACTCCCCCACAGCAAATCCCAGCACGTCCTCGGGCTGAAAAACAACAAAAACAAGTGGGTGAACTGCAAAACATTTTTGGTATGCAATAACATAAAACAGTAAAACATTTCTTCCCTTTATGGGAGGCACATATCATAAACGTTGCAAACTTCTTATAAAGAAAACTCTAAGTGTGCACTTCCAGTCCATTGCACGGTTCAAGCCAATCCCCCATAATTCTGGTAGGGGGCACAACGGGTGCAACTAATTACATTTTTGGCTACTACAAGTCCAGTAGCCCGGCAGTTCGTTTCTTTCAATCAGACAAAAGTGACATCATCAACCAGCCATTAAGTCCAATGGCCTGGTTACATAGGACATATCAACAACATACCAGCCACTAAGTCCAGTGGCCTGGTAGGACATAACACATACACTTCCACCGGGGCCCACATTCCAGTTCAGTGGCCCGGTAGCACATAACATGGGGGGGTGACGTCTTCAAAAAGCATCAGGGGCAGTACAGCAGGAAAGGGTGTCATCTTCGAAAAGAATGAGGGGCAAAACACGAGGGACATCTTCAAAAAGAATTAGGGGCTATGTACAGTTCAGCTGCTTCTTACTTCTTTACATGTAGGGATTCTTCTCTGGCTCCCCACCTGGCAGCAGGTAGACAGCGGTCAGCACAGTCTGCGTCTCCTGCGTGGCTGTAGCAGGCCTGCTGCAAGATGCTGCGGCCTGGGCCTGCTCTGAGGTAGTGCTGCTGGCTTGCATAGGGTTACTGGCTGGCGCGAGGCTGCTGGCTTGCAGGGGGTTACCAGCCATACGGCGCCACTCTGGCTCTTCTGGGGCTGCCTCCTTGTCTTGGCGGGCCGCGCCTGGCATGGCGGCGGCCTGGGTTGGAGTCGCTGCTGCGGTGAGATCTTGGCGGGCCGCACCTGGCGTAGCTGCGGCCCGGATCGGCGTCGCCGTGTCGGGCGTCTCTCCAGGGACCGCGGGCATGGCAGCGGGGGTTGGGGCTCTCGCGCCGGCAGGGGCATTATATGACCCACCCCTCAGTTGCATCTCCGGTGTTCTGGTGGTCGCTGTCTTGCTGCAGGGTGCTGGTATCGGAGCTGCGGTCGTGGCACGCGCGCCTGCAGGAGGACCGGGCAGGAACCCCACCTGGCAATCCGGGCTCCGCCGGCTGGGGGTGTCACTCTCTTTACCCGGCTCTGCAGCGGCGGCTGGATCTTCTCCGCTCTCCAGGACGCAGGACACAACCCGGTTTTGAGGTGCGTGTCCCGGCTCGGCCACTCCTCCTCTGGCCGCTCGTTGCTCGGCGTCCATCCTTTTAGCTTCTTCACGCGCCATCTTTTCTTCCTCCGCCTTCTATGGCGGGCACTGCTTCGCGCGCTTTTCTTGGACAAGGGGGCGGGGCTTCTCTTCGCGCCCTTTCTTCTTGCACGCCCCCCTTCTTCCCGCTCTCAGCAGCGCTAATGGCGGCGGTTTCTCAGTAAAGTACACAGTCTGTCACACGGTTCTTCAGGCACACAGTACCCGGTTAGACCGGGCACGAAATCCTGTTCACAGCGCCAAAAGTTGACTCGCCCACCCCAGGGCTATGGGACACCCGGTGCCGGGCCGGACTAGTCCGGTGGTAGTCAGTGGTGGCTGGGCCCGGCTCCGTGGCCCTGGTGGGTGTCAGTAGAATATGTGGCTGATGACTTTAAGTTTGTTAATGGTTGTGTTCGTGACGCCACCTGTGGTATGCGGCTATTAAGCCGCCGCTGCTGTGTGAGGCCACCGGGATGATGTTATGGCAGCAATGTTGGTACTGCTCTCCACAGGTGGAGCAATGCCCGGGGGCACAGTTGGTGCTTGTGAATGTCTATGCAGATGAAATAACTGAGGCAACTTCAGAGGTGCAGTTCAAGTTCTTTACTCACAGTTCTTGTCAGGGCAGGCAGGACCCTTGGACTGCTGGGACCACTGTAAGGGACCTCCGTCTTCTGGGTGATTCAGAGTGTGAAAGCCGGTGCCCTCTCTCTTAGTGTCTCCTTCTCTGCTGTCTTCGCTAGCCTTGCCCGAGTTAGGATAGCCCTGGCTTGGCCTCCACTACAGCCTCCAGGCTGGGGGGTCACCTGTCGGCTGATTACCCCTTTTCTGAAGGTCTGCTATGGGTTCTGGCCCTGGGAGCTTGCAACGTCCCTGGGCCTCGGTTTTTACTGTTTGGAGATTGTCTTTGCACTCCTCCAGTCTCTAGGGACCGTCCCCTGTCGCAGCTAATCACTCCACCGATGTCAATGTGGACCAGGCCACCGCAGCCTGCAGCTACTCGTAGCGCCTCTGGGCCCTCGGCTTCGGTACCCAACAAGGACTGCTCGTGGTACCTACAGGACTACCCGCGGCCCTGCGACCCTTTCTTTCCTTCTCTTCTTTCTCCTCCTTGCCTGCCTCCAGCAGGCCCCCTCCTCCCTCCTTTCTCTCGTTCTTCTCCTCCAACTACATGCTGCTTCTCTCACTCCCTGAGGTAAAACTGAAACTAACTTGACCTTCCTTTCTCTATCTGCTCTCCTTGGCTCCTCCCACCTCCCCAGTTGCTAAGCTGTCACCTATGGGAGCAGGGATGGGTCTTACGGCCCCTCCCAGCATGCAGCATGGGAGGGTTGCCAGCCACTTTCCCTGGTCCTGTGTGTCCCTAGCAATGGGTGTAGTGTGAATTTACCAGGGGACCGGAGTTCACTCCCTTCCTCTCCCAGAATGGGCATCACACCGCAGATGGGGTGCAATGACCTGTGGCGACGGAAGCCTCAGGGGCGCCACACTCCCCCACAGCAAATCCCAGCACGTCCTCGGGCTGAAAAACAACAAAAACAAGTGGGTGAACTGCAAAACATTTTTGGTATGCAATAACATAAAACAGTAAAACATTTCTTCCCTTTATGGGAGGCACATATCATAAACGTTGCAAACTTCTTATAAAGAAAACTCTAAGTGTGCACTTCCAGTCCATTGCACGGTTCAAGCCAATCCCCCATAATTCTGGTAGGGGGCACAACGGGTGCAACTAATTACATTTTTGGCTACTACAAGTCCAGTAGCCCGGCAGTTCGTTTCTTTCAATCAGACAAAAGTGACATCATCAACCAGCCATTAAGTCCAATGGCCTGGTTACATAGGACATATCAACAACATACCAGCCACTAAGTCCAGTGGCCTGGTAGGACATAACACATACACTTCCACCGGGGCCCACATTCCAGTTCAGTGGCCCGGTAGCACATAACATGGGGGGGTGACGTCTTCAAAAAGCATCAGGGGCAGTACAGCAGGAAAGGGTGTCATCTTCGAAAAGAATGAGGGGCAAAACACGAGGGACATCTTCAAAAAGAATTAGGGGCTATGTACAGTTCAGCTGCTTCTTACTTCTTTACATGTAGGGATTCTTCTCTGGCTCCCCACCTGGCAGCAGGTAGACAGCGGTCAGCACAGTCTGCGTCTCCTGCGTGGCTGTAGCAGGCCTGCTGCAAGATGCTGCGGCCTGGGCCTGCTCTGAGGTAGTGCTGCTGGCTTGCATAGGGTTACTGGCTGGCGCGAGGCTGCTGGCTTGCAGGGGGTTACCAGCCATACGGCGCCACTCTGGCTCTTCTGGGGCTGCCTCCTTGTCTTGGCGGGCCGCGCCTGGCATGGCGGCGGCCTGGGTTGGAGTCGCTGCTGCGGTGAGATCTTGGCGGGCCGCACCTGGCGTAGCTGCGGCCCGGATCGGCGTCGCCGTGTCGGGCGTCTCTCCAGGGACCGCGGGCATGGCAGCGGGGGTTGGGGCTCTCGCGCCGGCAGGGGCATTATATGACCCACCCCTCAGTTGCATCTCCGGTGTTCTGGTGGTCGCTGTCTTGCTGCAGGGTGCTGGTATCGGAGCTGCGGTCGTGGCACGCGCGCCTGCAGGAGGACCGGGCAGGAACCCCACCTGGCAATCCGGGCTCCGCCGGCTGGGGGTGTCACTCTCTTTACCCGGCTCTGCAGCGGCGGCTGGATCTTCTCCGCTCTCCAGGACGCAGGACACAACCCGGTTTTGAGGTGCGTGTCCCGGCTCGGCCACTCCTCCTCTGGCCGCTCGTTGCTCGGCGTCCATCCTTTTAGCTTCTTCACGCGCCATCTTTTCTTCCTCCGCCTTCTATGGCGGGCACCGCTTCGCGCGCTTTTCTTGGACAAGGGGGCGGGGCTTCTCTTCGCGCCCTTTCTTCTTGCACGCCCCCCTTCTTCCCGCTCTCAGCAGCGCTAATGGCGGCGGTTTCTCAGTAAAGTACACAGTCTGTCACACGGTTCTTCAGGCACACAGTACCCGGTTAGACCGGGCACGAAATCCTGTTCACAGCGCCAAAAGTTGACTCGCCCACCCCAGGGCTATGGGACACCCGGTGCCGGGCCGGACTAGTCCGGTGGTAGTCAGTGGTGGCTGGGCCCGGCTCCGTGGCCCTGGTGGGTGTCAGTAGAATATGTGGCTGATGACTTTAAGTTTGTTAATGGTTGTGTTCGTGACGCCACCTGTGGTATGCGGCTATTAAGCCGCCGCTGCTGTGTGAGGCCACCGGGATGATGTTATGGCAGCAATGTTGGTACTGCTCTCCACAGGTGGAGCAATGCCCGGGGGCACAGTTGGTGCTTGTGAATGTCTATGCAGATGAAATAACTGAGGCAACTTCAGAGGTGCAGTTCAAGTTCTTTACTCACAGTTCTTGTCAGGGCAGGCAGGACCCTTGGACTGCTGGGACCACTGTAAGGGACCTCCGTCTTCTGGGTGATTCAGAGTGTGAAAGCCGGTACCCTCTCTCTTAGTGTCTCCTTCTCTGCTGTCTTCGCTAGCCTTGCCCGAGTTAGGATGGCCCTGGCTTGGCCTCCACTACAGCCTCCAGGCTGGGGGGTCACCTGTCGGCTGATTACCCCTTTTCTGAAGGTCTGCTATGGGTTCTGGCCCTGGGAGCTTGCAACGTCCCTGGGCCTCGGTTTTTACTGTTTGGAGATTGTCTTTGCACTCCTCCAGTCTCTAGGGACCGTCCCCTGTCGCAGCTAATCACTCCACCGATGTCAATGTGGACCAGGCCACCGCAGCCTGCAGCTACTCGTAGCGCCTCTGGGCCCTCGGCTTCGGTACCCAACAAGGACTGCTCGTGGTACCTACAGGACTACCCGCGGCCCTGCGACCCTTTCTTTCCTTCTCTTCTTTCTCCTCCTTGCCTGCCTCCAGCAGGCCCCCTCCTCCCTCCTTTCTCTCGTTCTTCTCCTCCAACTACATGCTGCTTCTCTCACTCCCTGAGGTAAAACTGAAACTAACTTGACCTTCCTTTCTCTATCTGCTCTCCTTGGCTCCTCCCACCTCCTCAGTTGCTAAGCTGTCACCTATGGGAGCAGGGATGGGTCTTACGGCCCCTCCCAGCATGCAGCATGGGAGGGTTGCCAGCCACTTTCCCTGGTCCTGTGTGTCCCTAGCAATGGGTGTAGTGTGAATTTACCAGGGGACCGGAGTTCACTCCCTTCCTCTCCCAGAATGGGCATCACACCGCAGATGGGGTGCAATGACCTGTGGCGACGGAAGCCTCAGGGGCGCCACATTTACCCCTAGACATGTTTTGTGTTGCCTCTTTTCAGGCCCCTCTGTTCCGATTGGTGATCGCTACAGCACCTTTGTGTTGAATTTTTTCACGCCCCTCTATTCCGATTGGTGATCACTACAGCGGCGCCTGATTGGGTGACCGTGCCAAACAAAGGAAGACGCAGTAGTGCTTTCATTCATTCTATTTCATTTCATTCAGATCCACAAAGACCGACACACTAGCAACACCAGACAGAGAATCTACTACGTGGAACAAAGAATGGAACTTACAGAATGAAATCACTGTAACACCTTCAGCAAGGTACCCAATCGGAACGCTGTTGTAACCACCAATGAGAGTCGTAGGGGCGTTGCAAAATACACCGCAAAAACACGCCCTTGTCCTGCCTTCAGTCCTACGTCACTACCTTCAGCGTCGTCGCGATCGTCACTGCTGCGGTGTCAAACACAAGGATACTGAGCTAATCAGCATGGCGCAGCGGGATAGCAACAATCAAAAAATGACCTGGAATATTCAGGAGCGAGCAGCGATTTCGCAGCAGGGGTCTGATCGTTGTTATGTGTCACACACAGCGACGTCGCTGTTGAGGTAGTTGCTGCTTCACAGAAAATGGCGACTTAGCAGCGATGTCGTTGTCGTCGTCGCTGTGTGTGACACCACCTTAACTAACAGATGTTATCTAAAGTAGGTTCGACCCTGACCTCGCTGTCAGGGAAATGTGAGTGTAACCCCAACTGGTTACTACTTCTCCTTCCCTGAATGGGTAAGTATAACAAGAAATAACACAGTAAATTTGCACATAGAGTCTAACGAAGATACAGTACAAGTCGCTAATCCGAAAGTCCAATTCTCATTAGTAATTTTCCTTAATTAGTTCCATACGTGTGAACAGAAAGCAATGGCCAGGCTCACTTGGCACTACTATCTTCTGGATCCAGTAATCGGTGTCTGGTCTTTGATGCTTGACCACAAAGGTTGGTCCTCGGTATCTGATCTTCGGTGCTTGACCACAAAGGTTGGTCCTTGGTATCTGGTCTTCAATGCTTGACCACAAAGGTTGGTCCTTGGTATCTGGTCTTCAATGCTTGACCACAAAGGTTGGTCCTTGGTATCTGGTTTTCAATGCTTGACCACAAAGGTTGGTCCTTGGTATCTGGTCTTCAATGCTTGACCACAAAGGTTGGTCCTCAGTATATGGTCTTTGCTGCTTGACCACAAAGTCTGGTTTTCTCTGGGTTCGGATCACTCTCAAGTGCTTCTACTTCAATAATGGCAATGAGGCTGCTCATACGTCGGCCTCCTCTCAAGACTTGGTGCCAACTGCTCCCGCTTTTGAGCGCCTGGGGCTTTTATATTAGTCAACTGCACTACAACTGTCACCTGATCTAGTGTCTTCTCTAAATTCTCCCCCCAAGAAACACACACTCTTTTCTTTAGTTCCATCTGCATGGTGAAACCAGCAGAGGGCGATATTTGCTCACATATGCTGTAGAATGTTGGATGCATTTATATTCTATCTGCCATCCCCTTACAGATGCATTAAAGTGGCTTGGGTCGGGTCTGACAATTGTTAGAGTTAGAGTCTAAAAGAGGACCAGTGGCCGGTGTAAAAACTGCAAGACTACTATTTTTTTTTTAAATTTTTTTTATAAAGATTGTGATATGAAGAAAAAACACATTTCCAAAAATCTTTTAAAAAAGAAAATGACACAAAAAAAAACGTGATTTGAACAATAAGTAATTTTCTTTAATGTATATTTTCCCTGCCCATTATTTTATTAATAATAATAATAATAATAATAATAATTTTATTTACAGTTGAAACCAGTATCCACTATCTAAAAAGACACATCTGCAGGTTTTTCCCTCTGCTCTCTAAAAAGACACATCTGCAGTTTTTTCTCACTATCTGACATGAAATCAGAATACATCTTTCCCATTTTAAGTCAATTAGGAACCAAAATTATTTATATTTGCCAAATGCCAGAATAATGAGAGAATGTTTTAAGGCATTTTTATTACTTTCTGCAAAGTCAAAAGTTTACATATACTAAGAGAACTATGCCTTTAAACAATATGGGACAGCCCATGTGATGATGTCATGTCTTTGGAAGCTTCTGATAGGTTTATTGGGAACATCTGAGTTAATTAGAGACATATGTGTGAATGTGTTTTAATGCACACCTGAAACACACTGCTTCTTTGTGTAGCATCATGGGAAAGTCAAAAGAAATCAGCCAAGATCTCAGGAGAATTGTGGACTTGCATAAGTCTGGTTCATGCAGAGGATCATAGTCTTTGATCAGTTGCAGAACAAAAAGTGTTAGTAGGGTGATAGAGATGAGGGAGGAGATGTATGCTGGTGCAAAACTGTGGAGAGCTTTGTGGGTTACAGAAGTACCGTATTTTTCGGACTATAAGACGCACCGGACTATAAGACGCACCCTGGTTTTAGAGGAGGAAAATAGGAAAATAAAACTTTAAGCAAAAAAAATGTGGTCATGACACACTGTTATGGGGCGAGGATCTGCTGCTGACACGGTTATGGGGGTAATGTCCCCAAATTCTCTACTAAGGTACCCCATCCTGGTAATGATCCTCCTGCCTTGTATATGATCCTGCTATAAACCCCCATCCTGCTCATATACCCCCATCCTGCTCATATACCCCTATCCTGCTCATATTCCCCCATCCTGCTCATATACTCCCATCCTGTTCATATACCCCCATCCTATTGATATACCCCCCATCCATCCTGCTCATATTCCCCCATCCATCCTGCTCATATACTCCCATCCTGTTCATATACCCCATCCTGCTCATATACCCCCATCCTGCTCATATACCCCCATCCTGTTCATATACCCCCATCCTATTGATATACCCCCCATCCATCCTGCTCATATTCCCCCATCCATCCTGCTCATATACTCCCATCCTGCTCATATACTCCCATCCTGTTCATATACTCCCATCCTGTTCATATACCCCCATCCTGTTCATATACCCCCATCCTGTTCATATACCCCCATCCTATTGATATACCCCCCATCCATCCTGCTCATATTCACCCATCCATCCTGCTCATATACTCCCATCCTGCTCATATACTCCCATCCTGCTCATATACTCCCATCCTGTTCATATACACCCATCCTGTTCATATACCCCCATCCTGTTCATATACCCCCCATCCATCCTGCTCATATACTACCATCCTGCTATATGCCCCCATCGTGCTCATATACCATCCTGGTATATGGCCTGTATCCTATAGCACAGAGAAAAAAAATAAACGTTTATACTCACCTCTTCCTCACTCCCTGCAGCACCAATCATCTTCATTTCTGCACCACTGACCTGTGTGTGTGGAGCCGTTCCCTTGCAGCATTGCGATGTCTTCCTGTTTGTGCCGATCAGCTGACCAGCACAGATCAGCTGACCGGCACAGACAGGAAGACATCGCGTGCTGCAGGGGGACGGCTCCACACACGGGGACAGGTGAGTGTACTGATTCACTGCACCCCGCGCTGATGATGACGCGCGGGGGGCAGTGAATACAGCCGCACATGATCACTCCAGGCTGTAATTGCCAGGGGTGATCATGCGGACCGGCTCTTTCCACTACGCGCGTCCCCGCTCGTCCTCCCGCCCACCTGTCAGAGCCGGCTTCTGCGCTGAGAAATGGGCGGGAGGATGGGCGTGCATATGTAATGAGCGGGCCCACGTGGTCACGGCAGGCGCTGCTACTGCCTGCTCGTGCCCCCGATGACCCGCTCCACCGCAGCACCCTCATTCCCGGCCGCAGCCCTATAGTCAGACCATAAGACGCACCCCCAACTTTCCCCCAACATTTGGGGGAAAAAAAGTGTGTCTTATGGTCCGAAAAATACGGTAAGTTTGTATTTTATTCTGTAGCGGATAGGTAACCAGTGCAATGACTGGCACAGGGTAGAGGCATCGGAGTAGCGACTGGACAGAAATACATCCCTGCATTCAGGATGGTTTGGAGAGAAAATGTTTTGTGAAGATGGAGAATGATTAGTAGAGAGTTGCAGTAGTCCAAGCGAGAATGAATAAGAGTGACATTAGAATAATGCTAATTATCGATAACTGGTAAACAATATCCTGTAAACAAGCAAAA